>NC_060978.1:57086-269586 GCF_910589235.1 Vespa crabro | reverse complement strand
CCGGGCAACGTGTGTCCGTACCCCTCGTGCGCTTACTTTATTATCGAGCCTCAAATGAGAATTTATGCAGACATAAACGCTCGTGTCAGCGGCACTACGCGTAGGTGGGGAGACACAACGTTGAGGCAGGCATCTATCACCCTCGCCCCTGCCTCGAGATGTCCTACCACCCCTCCTCACTTCTCTACCCCACCTTTACCTCGCCCAAAACTTAACTCCTTCCCCCATTTTCTTTCTTTCTCTCTCTTTCCCTCTTTCTGTCTCACTACTCTCTTCTCAACTAACCAGACGACATCGATTTGCAAATTTCTTTCGAAATTTTCACGAAACTCATCGCTTTCATTACTTATGTTGAAATTCGAGCTCGTTTCCCCGATTTCACAAGGACAACACAACATAACACAACGAAAGAAAAGAGAACGGAAAAGAAGAGAAGAGAACACGACGCACATCGTAATTCGGAATACGCGCGATCAATCGAGATTAAGTTTCGTTTCGATCGATACAGAGACCGAGCTCGATCGATTTCACAGAGATAAATGAGAATACACAGATCTTTTAAATCACCGCTTCCTCGTAGCGAACGTTCTCGAGGAACGAAAATTATTTTGGCTTGCATATGTACGAAGGAGAGGTATAAAAAAAAAAAAAGAAAAAAAAAACAAAGAAAGAAAAAAAGATATCAAAGAGGAGTACGATATCGTAGAAACTCTACTTCGCCTTCGACGTATGAAATTTTAAATTTGAAACGTCCACCTTTAACAATCCGGCAAAAGAGAGGAGCAATGTTCTGAATATAGTGAGGCGTGGGCTAGATGGCCCTCGCTTAGACTCGTAAATATATGTAACCTACGTGAAGATATCACCTCTGACTCACATTTAGATAAATAGGTGGATATAGGTAAAAAAGAGAAGGAAGGAGAAAGAAAAGGAACGCATCAAGAGAAAGAAAGAATTCTCTCTTTCTCTCTCTCTCTTTCTATTCCTTTCCGTTGTCATGAATCATCGTAAAAGTGTCCGCCTGCTCGCAACATTTATACCGACTGGACCGCGAGATGAAAGTAACAGCACTTGGGTCTCATTGTCAAACGTGACTAGTTATGTGTGAGTGTATGTACCTGTATGTGTGTGTGTGCGCGCTCACGTTTATGCGTATAACATTTAGGAACGTCGTAGGTGCTAGAAACATTCGTACTCCATTATCCTTTTTCCGATACCTTTCTTTGCAACATACTTCATATTTTACACACACACACACACACACACACACACACACATATATATATATATATATATGTACATATAGATATTACAGCATTGAATCCTCATGAAATAGGAATTTAAAATGCACGATTAATTCATCGACGTTTAAAGCATTATCTATGACAATTTCGTTCAAAGCATTTTTAATTGACTCCGTTCGATCAGACGTCAACGCTTACGCTACGATTCTAAAAGGAAATATTTTCGTTGATACGTTTAATGTAGATGAACAAGGTCCTCTTCTTTTTCTTTCTATCTTTAAACTCTAGTTGCGCGGATCAACTTTCGTTAGCATTTACGTAGATTAACGCGGAAGTCTCCGTCACCACAAATCATTATTAGCATATTATCGGCGACACTTATCAGGGTGGCGTACGAAGAATTATCCTCTCTCTCTCTCTCTCTCTCTCTCTCTCTCTCTTTCTCTCTCTCTCTCTCAAATAGGAGCCCATTCATAAATCAGAGATCGTCTTTCCTAGCGATCCGGTGATATTTCATTCGTTAACAGGCATATAATTACGGGCGTGCAAAGACTCGTACCGATCAAATATTTTTTCACTCGGGTAAATATACGCGGTACATCACTAACTACAGTCGTTCTCGCTGCCGGAAAAGATTTGTTTTGCGCGAGAACGATATAGGCGTATAGCGCAGTAGTGCGACTAGCTCGGGATATCTTGCATCACTATCGCGATTCTACCTTTTCGATGAATATTAATACGATTCGTCTATTGTGAGACGCATCGCTGACCTTTGCAATATCTTCTTAACCTTATAATTTATGCTATATCACATCGTTAAAAATTAAAAGAATACTAAAATAAAAGTTATTACGATCGGAATCGAACATTGTCCTTCATCGAGAAAAGTCATAATATCTGTATTGGTAAGAGAAATAAAAATTAATCCGAATAATTTCCAAGCGATAAAATACTTTCATCGTTGATGATTAATATATTGTATTTTAGTTTTTCTTTTCGTTCTTTTTTTTCTTTTTTTGTTCTTTTCATCGCGTGAAATCTGTCGAAAGAAAGAGCGAGTAATCATTAAAGTTCGTTAACAAAAATAAATTGCGACTTCTTCGATATAATCGTCCTTCGATCGATTCCTTCCCCAGAGAAAATTACAAACGAGGAGATAATGTGACGCGACTCGCGACACGACTCGTCTAGCGCGTTCCATTTCGCGGCGCCTGATGTTCCTTTCTCCGAGTTGCCAGTGCGATAGGCGGGTTGCAGTTCCCTCAGGCGCCGCCGTCACCGCGCCGCATTTCGAAGATCAAAGCGATCTTAAGTACGGCTGCGGGTGCGCGCGAACGCGTTATCATCCACGTCGCATAAATATTTAAAGCGCGTTTACTTTTGTATGCAAATCGGTATGGCGCGTCCTTCGACGTATTAGTAAATCGTGTTTGCAAACCAACCGACTTTTACCCATTTCCCGTCCGTTCGCCATTTTCTCAAACAAATCGTTCCATGAAAGCAATTTATTCGAAATGATTATCTCATCTTCATCGTCGTCATCGGTATTTTTCTTTATACATTCGTTTATATATCTTACGTGCTTCGACTTACCATATATTCGAGGAACGTAAAAACACGCATACGTACGGTCAATATCAAAAATATTCACGAATTCCTTTCACATTTGATCATTGCCTCTGGACATTCTTCTTTTATTTTCTTTTTCTTTTTTTTAGACATTGCGCATCGCCGGGTTGATCCCGAAGGAATTTCGTGGCTGGGCGCAAAAGTAAATGGTTTCTTTCGGACAGATCTTTGCAGAAGAGAGGGAGAAAGGGTGGGAGGAAGGATGAGAGGGAGAGAGAAGGAGAGCAACCTAGTAGAAGAGGGATAAGTAGGATATGTGATAAAATAGTAGTAGTGGGGGTAGAGCGTGCGTGCGACGCGCTCGTAGCGTCACTGCGCCCGTGGTGACACGAGGAACGGTCGTCGGGCGGCGCTGCGATCGTTTCGGTACTGCGCGTCGCTTTCCGCCATCTTTAGTTGTCGGATCCGTGGCTGCTCCGTAGCGGTGAAAGAGGAATAGATAGGGTAGAGTTTTGTAGCGCTGGAAGCAAAAGGTACCGATTAGAGAGGAGAGGAGTGACTTGTGGGAAGGCAGGCGAGGAGAGCCCGAAGCACCGAGTGAGTCAGCCGTTACATCGCCGGCTCGTATCGCAAAGTTTTACGGAATTGTGCTCCGCCGAACCTTGCAGTACGGTAAGTGCATCGCTCGTCGTGTCGAACGTTAATCGTTTAAGCGCTCCTCCATTTCTCTCTCTCTCTCTCTCTTTCTCTCTCTCTCTCTCTCTTTATCTCTCTTTCATTCTTTTTTATCCATCAGATAATCAAGTTCGATTCATATTTCCATAACGAGACTCTCACTGTGTTTACGCTGGGTGTGTCAAAGTGTTCTCCCCCTCTCCCTTTCGATCTCCTTTCTCTTTGCCTCTCTCTTTCTCTTTCTCTCTCTCTCTCTCTCACTCGATCTTCCGCCCGTATCGGTTCCCCCTCCGGTGAACCTGCCACCCTTCACTCCGCTCGTTCCTTCGTCATCCCACTCTCTGCCACAGTGGATTGTTAGAAAATGGTGATGCATTGCATTCTCGGAGCCTTTGTTGTGTCGCACACCCACGCGCGCTAGTTCTCGTTTCATCGTACGTACTACGAAGGATCGAGCCTCTTTTCCTTCCTACTTTTCTTATTTTATTTCTCTATCTGTCTCTCTCTCTCTCTATCTCTCTCTCTCTCTCTCTTTTACTCTCCCTCTATCTCTCTCTCTCTATATATATATATATATATCTTTCTCTGTCTCCCTTGCGCTTCACTGCTCTCCTCGGTCTCCCTTCCTCCCTCTCTGCCCACCTCACCTCGCGCGTGCACGGGCGTCCGTAGTAGGCGATTCCGTAACGGTGCAACGGCACATAGTGTGTGTGTGTGTGTGTGTGTGTGTGTGTGTGTGTGTGTGTGTGCGTGTGTGTGTGTGTATATGTGCGGTGTTCGATCGTGAACAAAAAGGAGAAAAAAAAGAAAACAGTAAAGAAAAAACTCCTCGTCCATAATAGTTTATAGTAGACAGTGAGTGAGTGAGAAAGAGGAGAGAGAGAGAGAGAGAAAGAGAGAGAGACGCACGTTCGAAGATAGAAGCGGAAGCTGCGTACAAGGAGACACCTCGGAGGAGGGAATCTTTCGATCGTTTTCACATTCCGTTGCGGAAGCATCTCTCCATCTTCTTCTTTTACCTCCTCTTACCTCCTCATCCTCAACATCGTCTTTGCGTCGCGACGCGGTGCACTGACCTTACGCGCGTCTTCCTCGTCTTCTTCGAAATGCACCTCTTTCGAAAACAAAAGGAACGAACATAGGATAGTTAGCTTCGAAATACTTACACATTCCTACGTTTGCATTCGTGTTATTATCTTCTTTCTTTCGCTTCTCTCTCTCTCTTTCTTTCTTTTTTGTTTCTTCGAATTCCCTTTGATTTTTGTCACCTTGTGAAAACGAAGTTTGTAGTAATAATGTCATTCGATTCGTCGTACATTACGTACTTCGAAAATTCAAAGGTTACATAGAAACATGCCATAACATCACCGCGTCATACGTATATACTTTCTCCTCGGACACGTTCTTTCCTTTTCTTTTAACAGTATCAATAGAACGATCATTTGTAGGTCATAGTTTCGTTTCTTTTTCTCTTAGGTGTGGATAGACTCACCTGCCAGAATGAGTTATCAAATGTCATCTAACCAATCCAGACCAAGTAAGTACACTGTGCTTGTATATTTTTTTTACTGAACTATTGTTATGGTAAAGTCTAATTAATATTGTTTTATAGTGTCCCACGGAAATTATCAGGGCCCGGGTGATTTACCCATGGGGTCGGCCAAAGAACAAACATTGCTATGGCAACAAAACTCTTACATAGCTGACTCGGGTATACATTCTGGGACAGTAACACAGGCACCGTCTCTGTCTGGTAAGGAGGATGACGAAATGGAAGGAGATCCATTGATGTTTGACTTGGATCAAGGTTTTGCTCAAGGATTTACTCAGGATCAAGTTGATGGTAATTATTCGTTAGTAAAAGAATAACAAGCGTACAAGTAGAATGCAAATTCCATTATTATTATATTTTCAGAAATGAATCAACAATTAAGTCACACTCGATCACAGAGAGTCCGTGCTGCCATGTTTCCGGAAACATTAGAGGAAGGTATAGAAATACCTTCTACTCAATTTGATCCAGCACAGCCTACTGCAGTACAACGATTGGCAGAACCAAGTCAAATGTTGAAACATGCCGTGGTTAATTTAATAAATTATCAAGACGACGCGGATCTAGCTACACGTGCAATACCAGAATTAATTAAACTCTTAAACGACGAGGATCAAGTTGTGGTTTCTCAGGCGGCCATGATGGTCCATCAACTATCTAAAAAAGAAGCATCGCGTCACGCTATTATGAATAGCTCTCAAATGGTGGCTGCTTTGGTGCGTGCGATTTCTAACAGCGATGATTTAGAATCGACGAAAGCAGCTGTTGGAACGTTGCACAATTTGTCGCATCACAGGCAAGGTCTTCTAGCCATATTCAAAAGTGGTGGTATTCCTGCGCTTGTAAAGCTCCTGAGTTCGCCAATGGAGTCCGTGCTATTTTACGCTATTACAACGTTACACAATTTACTCCTACATCAGGATGGCTCGAAAATGGCAGTACGACTGGCTGGTGGTTTACAAAAAATGGTGGCGCTACTTCAAAGAAATAATGTAAAATTTCTAGCTATAGTAACCGACTGTCTTCAAATACTTGCATATGGCAATCAAGAAAGCAAATTGATTATACTTGCTTCTCAAGGACCGATAGAATTAGTACGCATAATGCGTTCCTACGATTATGAGAAGTTATTATGGACAACGTCTAGAATTTTAAAAGGTAAAAATATTTCATTTATCTCGTAATTAATACTTTATTCTTATTTTAATGAACGAACTAACGATTCTATTTGTTCGTACAGTGTTATCCGTATGTCCTAGTAATAAGCCAGCGATCGTGGAAGCAGGTGGTATGCAAGCTTTAGCAATGCATCTCGGGAATCCGAGTCAAAGATTCGTACAAAATTGTCTATGGACATTACGAAATTTATCGGATGCCGGTACCAAAGTCGATGGACTCGAAGGTTTACTTCAAAGTCTCGTACAAGTTCTTGGTTCTACGGATGTTAACGTTGTCACGTGCGCAGCAGGAATCTTATCCAATCTTACTTGTAATAATCAACGGAACAAAGTAAGCTATTTGAAACGTGATTACTAAATGTCCATTTAATTCGTTGCAATGTTATTACATCGACGACGATGTAACTTTCCTCTTGTTTTTTTTTCCCCTTCTTTTTTGTAGGTTACGGTATGTCAAGTTGGAGGCGTTGATGCTCTTGTACGCACAATTATTAATGCCGGGGATCGTGAAGAAATAACAGAACCAGCAGTTTGCGCTTTGCGTCACTTAACTTCACGCCATGGTGAAGCAGAAATGGCACAGAACTCGGTCCGTTTGAATTACGGAATTCAAATAATAGTAAAATTGCTAAATCCTCCTTCACGCTGGCCACTTGCGAAAGCGGTGATTGGCCTAATACGTAATCTTGCGCTTTGTCCTGCAAATCATGGGCCACTTCGGGATCACGGAGCGATTCATCATCTGGTTAGGCTTTTGATGCGTGCTTACCAGACAACGCAACGGGTGAGTGTTTGAAGGGAATAGGTCGCAGAATTTTCTCTGCGTTAGTGGCGAGTATACGTGCATTTTATATATCTATATACAGCAGCGAACGTCAGTGGCCATTACTGGTAATCAACAGGCACCAGCGACGTATGCGGATGGAGTGCGTATGGAGGAAATAGTCGAAGGCACTGTTGGGGCTCTTCACATTCTTGCAAGAGAATCGCACAATAGGGTCATTATCCGATCGCAGAACGTAATTCCGATATTCGTGCAGGTACGTTCAAAATAGTTCGATCATTACATTACTATCGTTAATCGAAATACTTTCTTATTATTTGCAGCTGTTATTCAATGAAATTGAAAATATTCAACGCGTAGCAGCCGGCGTACTTTGCGAATTAGCAGCTGATAAAGAAGGTGCAGAAATGATCGAACATGAAGGTGCCACAGCTGCACTTACGGAATTACTGCACTCTAGAAACGAAGGCGTAGCAACGTATGCAGCGGCCGTATTATTCCGTATGAGCGAGGACAAACCTCAAGAGTACAAGAAACGGCTCTCTATGGAATTAACGAATTCATTGTTACGCGAGGATACGAATTTGTGGAACAATGCTGATTTCGGCATGGGCCCAGATCTACAGGTAATGTGGATAAAACAATAATACCAATGCATGAATTGCTTATGCCGTGGCTGAATTTATTTACTTATAAACAATGTGCAGTACATGTATATGTGTATATATATATACACACATATATATATATACATATATATATGTATATATATATATGTATATATATATATATATATGACACTCATTTATTTTGATACATTAGCAGTGTGCACTGCTGAGAAAAACGCTATTGCTAGCGTAGGATAGCTATATATTTTTATATAAGCTCGTTATTATATAGAAAGAAAGATGCTGATAAAGAATTCCATAGTCATCATAGACAAATTTTTATATGGAGATAATATATACATTATATTAAGTAAATTAAGCCACGTTATAGATTATTCTCGGTGTTTCATAAAAACGCTAAATTTTATAAACAAATCTAAATAGTATATACCAGATGCTTGCTCTCATTAGCTTGTATTCGTATTAGTATAGACAGGTAGTTCACGATTGTATCACAATTGGCCATTATCCAATTCGCATAACTGAAGTAAATTGTATAATAACACGGCAGCAGGAGGATTAATTTCTTATTTTTCGAACAAAATTTATTATTTTTTCTTACTTTTTTTTTTCTTTTTTGGTTTCTTTTTCATCATCTTTTAAATTATTATTAACTATACATTGCTTTTCATCACTTCTAATTCTATTTATTAATCGCAAAAGGAGAAAATTTGAATAATCGCTAAATAATTTATTTTCAAGTTAATAATGATAAGCTCGATGCTTTAGCTTATGAGTTTGCATTATTTATTTTCAAATGGCATTTTGTAAGTTTTATCTATTATCACACTACTATAACGACTTTCGTCATGATAAAAAGCATATATAATATTACCAATAGCAGAAGACAATAATGTTGTGCTTAATGGAACAATGGAACATATGAATAATCGTATAGAGACAAACTCGATGTTCAACACCCAGTTTGAAAGATATTATAATATGCATGGGAATGCGTTTTGTCCTCCCTTCATCCCTTCATCCTCTTTTTCCCTCCCTCTCTCCTACGTGTTTCGTCTGGGCTGGAAAGAATATCGCAGAAATGGATGCGAGATATACTTTCGAAGACCTCGAGTATAAACTTTTATTCTTCGAAGAGAGATTATTTTTTTTTCATCTTAAACGTTCGATAAAAAAAAAGATACGCGATTTACCGATACTAGGCGAGTATTTTGCCGTTCCCCCCTTTTTTTTTTCCTCGGGGTACTAAGAAATAGTCCCCGATTAGAAGATATGTTTTTGTGTTGACCTAAGCTACCTAATCTTCAGGACATGCTTGGCCCTGATCATGGCTATGATGGTATGTATGGACAAGGACCTCCTAGCGTACACAGCAGCCATGGCGGTCGTGGTTATCAACCACAAGGTAAGTTACGTGTAATCGAATCATTCTGCCCATCGAATGCTTTAAAGTATTTATAATTCATCCAAATGGTAGATGGAGTTTTATATATATACATATATATTTATTATATATATATATATGTATATATATAAATATATATATTATTATTACTATTATTATTATTATTATTATTATTATACAAAAGTCTTGAAAATTTTTACTTTGAGCATAATATTGAAGATTTGGAATTTGTATGTCAATTTTAATACGAGTACATATACATAATATTGTGAAAGCTATGGGTCTCTTAAAGTCTCTTTGTCGGATATATCGGAAAATTGCTTTTAAGAACGAAATGGTATGGGTGAACTTTCACTTTTCTATTACGGTAATCTCTATTTTTGCATCCCAATAGCGTTCTATGGACAACTAATATTAACGAATCTACTTATTTCTTCTATTCGTCGAAAATCATTTTCGATTAAACGTAATGCATTTAATTGTTATTTTAACAGCAGCTTAACCCACGGAGTTAAATTAAAATACAGGCTATCAACCGTATCTCGCAGTAACATAGGTGACATTCAGCTCTTACGTACTGTTCTTTATTGTATTATTGATCGTTGTCTCATCGTTCGCTTTTTTCTTTCTTTCTTTTTTTTTTCTTTTTTCCTTTATTTTTCTTTTCTTTTTCTTTTTTCTTCTTCTTTTTTTCATCTTTTTCTCTGCTTTCTTTTTTTCTTCCATGCTTGTGTTATTAACACCGTACGGCTTATCTTAAACGTTGATTGAAATTTTTTTCTTTTCTATTTTTAGATATAATACGCTTCGTGCATGTTTTATGTATGCTCTTTGTTGTGTCTTATAAGAATCTATTTCAACGTTGAGAAGTAAGCGACAAGCAATATTTAGTGTTCCATGTTAACGGATTTCCGTGCATGTTTTATATCATCTCTTACGTCATCTCTTACGTAATCCTATGTGCTTTTTGGAAGAAAGAACGGCGTGTATGGTACTCTCAGGTATAGTGAGTTTTCTTTTTAAAGACGGGCCAGTAGACGAATCTCTCTTTTCTTCTAACTTTGCCTTTCACAAGATATTCGAGCTATGCGTTTTTCATTTTTATATTTCTAACGTAAAACTACGACCAGGAATATTCCAGTTGATTAATCGATCGTACAAAAGCATGCAATCAAGCGGTTTCAACGTCGGATTGTAATTTGTCCTGGCTTTCATCTTTCCCCCTCTGTTTATTGAAGTCTGAAAAATCAATAGTCGTCCGTATTTAAGTGCGCATTTCTCTTCGGAGATCTTTTAAAATTTCTCTATATACGAGGTAGATTATCCTCGCATTCAATATTATTTTTAACATTGCGCGAAGAGATACGTACATACATGCATATATATATATATATATATATTTATTTTTTTTTCTCAAATTTAAAAAAAGAAAATATTTAACGCATATTATTCGAAACATGAATCGCGATGTCGTCCTTTGTCGCGAATAAAAGATATATTTTCCGGTTGTCTAACGATGGAAAGATGTCACGTGTTTTTGATTGCAAAAGGAGAAAAAAAAAAGATGAAATAGAAAAAGAAAAAGGAAGAAACAATACGATAGAAAAAGAGAGATGGCTTTCGAGTATCTTATAAAAATTGTATACTACCGAGTGAACCTTAATATTATTTACATAGACATACGTATACGTTCTTTGTGAAGTATTACTATATTGATGATGAACTCAAATCTAAGCTCTTTTTCTCGAAATTGGATAATCGTCATTCTGTACGAAATGTTTTCTCGCACGACAGGTTATGACCAGATACCAATAGATTCCATGCAAGGATTAGAAATAGGCGGAGGATCGACATACGGTGCAATGGACACTATGGATGTGGCGCACGAAGGTGACCTGAGTTTCGATCATTTGGAAGAGCTTCCAGCGCCGCCCCAAGATAATAACCAGGTTGCAGCTTGGTATGACACTGATCTTTGAATCACGTGTCATCGCCGATCTCTCGCTTGCGAGGGCAACGATTTCGTGAGAATTTTCAGAGGAACAAATATTGAAAACCGAGGATTTTAATACAGACGGGAGCATCGTCTAACATTTTATTCTCACCCTGTATCGATCGTATAAACGAAACGATCCCGTGAGGGATCCTTGTTCACGCGCGGTGGTGTAAAAGAAAAGAAAAGAAAAGAAAAGAAAAAGAAAAGAAAAAGAAAAAAGAAAAAAGAAAGGAAGAAAGAAAGTGTGCGTGCTACATCATCACAACCGGGCAAATTAACGAGGAGTACGAAAAAAAAAAAGAAGATGAAAAAAGAAAAGTGAGCGAATTTTACAATTGTTTTTATGAGATAAGGCCACGGGACAAAAAAAAACTGTGTTCTCTTTTCGTTTTTGTCCACGATTCTTCATGGTCCGGACATGGTGTATCGACTTCTATTTAGTAATACGAGATGGGTTATACTATATACATATATACATAACACTTACACAACACCGATGTGTCGTACCTTAGATATTTATAACGAATATGCGTAAAAAGTGTGACGCTCGAATGTTATATGTCGTCGTGATTCGTCATTGTTGCCGCAAGTCGATCGCAACTCACGACCTGAGAGAAAGCATAAATGGGGAAGAAGGTGAAACAGTATGATGACATATCCCGCCGCGATTAATCTCGTGGATTAACACTTGTAAAAGCATCATCGATTTTTTTTCTACCTTCCGTTTTCTTTTGTCTTTTCTTTTTTCTTCCTTTTCCTTTTTCTTTTTTTCCCTTTTCCTTTTTTTTGTTTTTTTTTGTTCTTTTATTTTTGTTTTTTTTTTTTTTTTAACATATGTCTAAAGAGTTGTTGTTAATGCGTTCGATAGAACGACGCGGTTTGGAGAGAGAAAAACAAAAAGAAAAAAAATAATAAAGACAGAAAACAGGGTGAGAAAGTTTTTTGAAGAAAGGAAATGAAGACGACCAGGAAAAATAAAAAGGAAAGCGCGCGAAGACGACGTTAACGCATTTATATATCTGTCACAGTATTTTATTTAATTCATTGTTCTCGTATCACGTGCATAAGTGTTTCAGAAATTTGACCGGAAAGAAAGAAAGAAAAGGAAAGAAAAAAAAAAAGAAAAGAAAAGAAAGAACTGTATTGCCTAATACTTATTAATCCCCCCGAATATTCACTGTATCATGTACTTCTTTCGAAAAGTTGTGATTTGTAACCAAACTGCAAAATAATGACCTATTTATACCGCTATCCCCGAAATGGTAGTGTCAATCTCGTATTTTACAGGGTAGTTATACTTAATTTTTATTATTATCATTAAAGTAGATGAGCAATCGGAACGGAACTATACTAGACATCGGTTTGCCGATGTCCTGTAAGCTCTTCCGATCGCTGTCGATGTATTAGATTTAAGAAAAAGAAGAAGAAGAAGAAAAAAGAAAAAGAAAAGAAAAAAAATGAGAGAGAGAGAAAGAGAGAGCGGGACACGTAATTCGTACACATCATGTATATGTATCGTTTAATTGTCCATACGAATAAACTGAACGATTAAGTACTCGAATCTTATTCTCGTAATTATATATATATATATAATATATAATTATATATGTATATTAATACACACATATATATGTATATTAATATATATATATGTGTGTGTGTGTGTGTGTATATATATATACGACGTGATCGAAATAATCGATAAAATTCACTTATTTCAGGTACCTTCGAGAGAGGTGTTCTCTCTTTTTAAAATTCAAAGTATCAATCGTCCTCGATATTTATCCATCGATCGATCGAATGAACAGGCTACGCGAAATGTCAGGCAGCCATTGTCAAAAGCGTTTTTCCTATCGGTGTTCGCGTCAAGCTTCAATGATGCAATCGTAAGACATTGACTACGGTGCCGTTACGCAGTCCGTTCGTTGCAAAACTCGCAATACTCGGTTCAACAACCATGCGCTAAGAATATATAGGCTCTACTACTTCGGTTGGTCCTAAGAAATCGAGTCTTCCAGATGTAATAATATCATTTATAAATAGAACATAAGCTTGGAGTAACTTGTAACGCCAAATGGTGTATTGCATTGTCAGTTAAGTCACGGATTTATAGATAGTTCTGTATTAAAACGGATCATGCATTTTACACGAACAAAAATCTAAATATTCCTATGTCAGTCGGACATGTGGAATTCTTTTTAGCTATGCAAATCTTTCTGTTCGACTAATATAAATAGAATTGGTACGATAAAAAAAGAAAAAAAAAATATAGTTTCCGATCTAAACAAAAGTCCGCGTAAAAATGAAAAAGAAAATTCGCGTTTCTATCTATTATCGATACGTTTGACACGTATAGTTCGAATTTTTCATACTTAGTCTTCGTAGTCTCGTTTATACCAGAGCACCGTTAGCTCAAACTCTCGATGGTTTCGAAATATGCGTTAAAAACGTGAAAGGAATGTACGCGCGTGGCACTGTTTTAACAGCCTGCCGCGTCGGCCGGAGCGCGCGAGAGCTTTCTTGGAAATTGAACTTACGACCGCGGGTCGTCGATCATACCGGTGCTGATATCACACGTACATCTGTAACATCGAGCCAACCGTATACGTCGAAACTCGGAGAAATTTTCTCGCATCAACGACTGTTTACTCGAAACGATTGCTACGACGATGACAACGAAAACGACGAAGACGATTACGACCATACCAGGGACGATTTCTATACGCTTCTCAACATGGCATATAGAAAGCTGTTTCGTCGAAGATCAGGATACTCTGTAAACGAACGTAAGTACTCTTTAGAGAGCACTTGTTTAACGGGTTACTGCGAATCCTATACGGTAAAAGTATAGACTAATGATACGCGCGAATACGAACGGTTCTATTTTAATAGTCTAATGTATATAACAGTGATAGTCTCTGCGTAGTAAACTCTGTATAGCATAGAATGCACTTGCTCGCCAACGTTCCATTCTCTCTCTCTCGATTCGCGGAGAGATAAGTTTTTGTTGTTAACGATCGGAAGGGAACGCGCGCTTACCTCATGATTTCGAACAAGACCGTATATCGTTTCGTTCCTTTCCAGGAGACAAAATTTCTCTCTCTCCTATTGAGAAATATCTTTTTTTTTTTTCATCTGTATAGATCTCGGATTGAAATCGTTAGGAAAAAAAAAAATACAAGAAGGGAAAAAAGAATCGGAGAAAATATATCTCGTAAACGAGGTGCGAATGTTTTCACGAAAGAAATCATACTTTCACGCCGTTCTACATGTAATATATATGTGTATACATATACACATATATATATTTGTTTATTCGAGAAATCCATTAGGAAGCGTGGGTACGACAAAAATTAAAAATACATTTTTCTCATTGTCGAATAGTAGAGAAATTGAATTTTTCTACGATCAAATCGCAATAAGATGAATTTTAATCAATTCAACTGTATATGATAGTCATGCGAAATTATTCTATTTTTATCCTGTTTAATATCTATTTAAATAGCATAACGAGTAATTACTTCTTTTCGCCCGAAGATAATATTTACCGTAATACAAAAAAAAAGATCCTTGTTACTTCGTAAAGAATATATATATATATACAATTAACGGGTTAATGAGTTAAAAAATAAAATTTTGTTTACATATACACACGTATATAGTTAGGATCGATAAATATTATTCTTAGTCGATCGAAATTAACAATAATTTTGTTCGATTAATTAGCGCACGCTTGATGTCATTGATCGCGTTGATGTTAGATAGACGAAGGAAAGCATTTACCGGGTCATTAATCGAGTAACAGCAGCAACAGAGCCAGCAGTAGCAGCAACCGCGTGTATGTATGTACACATTCGTGCGTGTACCACGCGCCACGATACTTCGCGTTTAGCATTAACGGTTGTTTCTTTCCATGCGACACGAGAGAAAGAGGCTCGCCTTGGTGTACTCGACGAGGCTTCTTCCAGTGTCGGTGCTGACTTTAAAAGGGAAAGATATAAACGTTTCCGGTCTATGCCCAAAGCGAACATCTGTTTTCTTTGTTGTAACGCGCGTTTTGTCCCTTTTTTTTTTTTTTTTTTTTATACACATATTCTTATCCAGAGAATTTCGTGGCATTTTTATTATTCTCTGTCTTTTCAGTGCAACGAAACTAAGAAGTTCGATCGAACGCATAATCCACGTGTTAATTTCGACTTTATAATAATTTACGAGATAGTGATATCAGTAAGGAAAGAATAAAAAAAAATAAATAAATAAAGAAAGAAAGATTTTGTCGTACGACGAACGGCCCTGACGAAGAAAAGGAAAGGACGTCCTCGAGGAAAACGACGAAGAGAAAAGATCAAAAAAAAAAAAAGAAAAAGAAAAGAAAAAAATTAAGGTGGGTCCGGTCAGAAATACGTTATACGTATGTATGTATGTATGTGTGTATGTATGTGTTATACGTGTGCCTTGTACGCGTACCTTTCATCTGAATTTTATAGCGTTCTTTCAACTCTGTTTTTTCACATTCTTTGCCGGTCGTGCGTGTTTTTAGATTACGATGCTGGATGCACGATAGGTGTTTAACATTCTCCTCCGTCCTCATGCAAATTTAATCTTTCTTTTTTGTTCGTGTTTCTTTCTCTCTCTCTCTCTCTCTCTCTCTCTCTCTCTCTCTCTCTGTCTCTGTCTCTGTCTCTGTCTCTGTCTCTGTCTCTCTTTCTACGTGTGTGTATGTGTGTTTTTTATTTATTTTAATCGAATCCGTGAAGATTCAAGGATAGGACATCGTACTCCGTTACGACGACAATATCTTCCATATACAACCTCGTAGAATAATCTTTCGTGAATGTTTCTATATTAAAATTGACTATTTTCTTTTTAAAGATCCTTATCGAAACAATTAGTATAATCAATGGATTATCCGTGTATACTTGTAATAAGAGAAGATACAAAAGCGTTATATTACATCCACATGTTAGCCTTGAAACAACACTGCGTTTCGTTTGAATCATTGCACATACGTTTTTTATTCTTGTTTTTTTTTTTTTTAGTATAGATCGAGAGAGAGAGAGAGAGAGAGAGAGAGAGAGAGAGAGAGAGAGAGAGAAAGATAGAAATAACAAACTTATACTTTCATCGAATTTCATTGAATTTATATCACATTACTTTTCTTACGACGATGTGAAAATAAGGAGGAGAGAGAGAGAATGAAAAATGAATGATAAGTTATAATAATTCAAGTACGAACGAAGAACGTTAAATACAGAGGATTTATAAATTTTTATCTACGATATATTCAATCGTTTCCGTGTTTATATATGCGCGCGAACGGAAGACGACACAATAACGTGAAAGTGCATAGACAACGGGGAACAATTCTGTCTACTTGTTTGATTCGTGGGAGTAGAACGTTTGTAAACTCGTTGAGAGCGCACGAACTTCCGATCTTATTGCGAGATTGCGTGCGAAACTTCTCTTTGAGAGGTTCATTGATTCCGTGACGGGAGAATACGATGTAATTGCACCTGCATCTTAGCTCGTCTACTCTCTTTCTCTCTCTTTCTTGGTAAAGAGAAAGAGAGAGAGAGAGAGAGATTTGAACGATACACATAAATACATAGTAAATATGTACGCGTATTCTATTCGATTTAATCGAGAAAGAGAGAGAGAGAGATTTGAACGATACACATAAATGCATAGTAAATATGTACGCGTATCCTATTCGATTTAAACGTGTAGAATTTATTAATTACGAAAGATCATATTAAAAGGGGGTGGGAGGGAAAGATAGAAAAAACTCGATTATACGAATCGTTCATTGTATGTAATCGTAAGACTCGGCCTATTTATTAAAAAGTAAGAAGATTTAACGATATGACACATAGACACACTTTCGCCATAACAGATTGGTTTTACGGTCTACTATAGAATCCAACGCTGTACTACTTACTATCATATCTTTCTTATTTCATTCTTCTTTCTCATGTATATATATATATATATATATATATATATCATGTATATATATATATATATATATATATATATATATATCGTATAGATATTAGTAAAAAGAAACAAAATACCACGATAAATGAATAAAACTTTGCATTATCATTCGCGATAATTGATTATTATTTTCTCTTATAAACATATGCCGGCATTTCTCTTGAACTATTCACATAATCCATATCATAGAAATGGAAGAGGAAAAAAAGGAAAAAAAAAGTTATTTCGATCGTATGAATTTTCACGTATACATAACGTACAACATAAATATGAAATGTGACAAATCGATCCTTTGTCGTCGTCGTCGTCGTCGTCGTCCTTGCTCTAGACAGCTTCATAAGCGTGCCCTCAGCTTTAAGAGGGAGTACGTACGGGCCGCTGCGCCGTGGAGAACCGGTAATGACGTGAAAGTGCATCCACGAGCGAACGAGCGAACGGCAAGAGCAGACCCTCCGTTCTCTCTTCGCGTTCGGGACAATCTCCTGGCTCGTGGCACCAGACTCCGATTTCATCGGCTCGGGAGAAATTGGCCGTTCCTCGAGCACGAAAGAACATTCTTTTCGAACGGTCCGACACCGATAGTAGGTCTCTTGCTCTCTCTCTCTCTCTCTTTCTCGATCTCACTCTTCGAACGTTCCATTCTCTCTCTTTGTTCCTTATTATTTTCTACTTATTATTTTTTTTTTGTGTCTCTTTTTTCTTTCTTTTTTTTTTGTTGTTATCTCTTTTCATCGAGTTATGTGGTCAAACATCGAGAACAACGCACATTGGCTGTTACGTTTAGCAGCTGCCAACGGTTGTCCCTATCTATTCGTGCACCTGCATCGTATCCAACCGGTTCAATCTTAATGGACTTTCTTACGGACCAGTGATTTTTAATGGACCATCTCTCTCTCTCTCTCTCTCTTTCTCTCTCACTAGTGTAGTTAAAAATTGGGTCAAGTACTCGAAAGTGACGCGATTCTGGGACGCTTGTTCCTCCTGAACGAGTTTCGACGTCTTTTGCGCTTTTCGCGCATCTCTATCTCTATATATCTTTGTGTATCTAACTCTTTGGACGGATTATTACAGTGCTCTAAGGATCTTGGGATCTCTCAGTGAGTGAAAATTTTCTTTCAATGTTTTTTTCTTCTTCCTTCAGTCTCTTCTTCCTCTTTCAGTCTAGTTTTAAATCTTTTTTTTTCTTTCTTTTTCCTTTTTCTCTGTTAAAAAGTTTTAATTTAATTGAATTCCAAATTAGTGTACGGAACTCATTTTCGTTTGTTTTAGCATTCGTTTTATTTAAATTAAGAGACGTTAAATCGGCCCAATTGCTCGACAGTGTCAAGAATCTGCTCCGGATCGAAAGTTCCGCGATATCGTGTTACCATGTGTGTATGTGTGCGCGCGTGTGTGTGTATGTGTGCGTTTACCTCAAAGAGAAGATACATCTAGTTGGTCACGAAAGTGCAACGAAGTATCAAATGACATTATTCTCTCATTTCTCACGTGCTTCAGGCTTTTGCACAATCGCAACGAACGCAAACATCGACGTTTTTTTTCAAGTTTTCTTTGATCTTTCTTTCTTATCTTTCTCCTCTTCTCTCTCTCTCTCTCTCTTTCTCTCTCTCTCTCTCTCTCTTTCTTTCTCTTTCTCAAATTCCCATCATAATTGAAATTTCACGTATAATTTACAGTACACAACCGTAGAAAATCTCGGCCGCACTACTTTACATAAACCAATAAGAGAAATGGTGTCTTGAGAGGATTCAAAGAGCAACGGCATCGATTCGATCTGAAATTAACGAAAGAAGGAATTTCTCTATTTCGACGGAAGGAGGAAGAACCGAAAAGGAGGAAAATAAGGTGTTTGGTGCAGTGTGAATCGGATTAAAAACAAAAAAAATCTTATGCTTAGTGAGGTGATCGAAAAAAAAAGGAAAATAATAGAAGGAATAAAATTCTCCCGCGATGACGTTCTTCTTCATGATTTTGGGCCCGGAAAACAACGTCGTCTCGGGTGAACGTTGACAAATCAAACTAATCGAGGGGAAGGATAAAATAGGTGAAACGATTTTTGAAAATGACCGTCACGATGGAACATAAGAGGAAGAGCTCGTGGGATTCAAAGGTGAGACTTGAATCTGGCACACTTTCTACGCTCTTTCAATTGCTTCTCTTATTCTCTATGTGTGTTTTCGTGTATTAGTTCTTTCTATTTTTCTCTCTCTCTCTCTCTCACTCTCTGTTTCTCTGCTCCCAACGATGCTCTTAATGTTAATTAGATGCTCGGACCTCGTGCGAAAGACGCACACCAGGCGAAAATATCCCTGGCAGAGTCGTCTGCGAAATCATCCTCGGAAATGCGCATTGTTCTTCCCGTGAAAGACGTAAAAGCTAAGCCACGGAAGCGTTATTATTGAATTTTACGCTGGCAATTTTCTTACGATCGTTTTTATATTATCCATTGCCTTTCGCGGAACTCGAAAGGATGGGTGGGAAAGATAATGTCGTGGCATTTTGTAATTTCGTAAATTCAATGACGTTTATTTTAATATTTTTCCTTCAATATATGATTCCCATGCGATTCATTGAAATTTGAGATATACGTTAAATGATTTTTAATTAAATTTTCGACCGAGTCCGACGTCTAGCGATTTCGTTATTACCTGATATTAGTTAATTAGTTTCGTAAGAGCTTCTTCATAATCCATTCGACGTCGTCTTTATTTTGTCATTAAGACATTCCGAGTAATGGAAGGAAAATGTCGCTTCGTAATAACCGTGAAGAATTTCAATATAGTAGTAGTAGTGTAGTAGTCGCCCGAGGCTTCCTTTGACGGACATAAAAACTATATTTATTCGGGTAGACGTTACCACTCGCAGCCTGACCTTCAACTAATCTTTATTTTTTTTTTTTTTTTTTTTTTGTTTTTTTACACAATTCGTGCCTTCGTATTTCGCAGGGAGATGTCAAGAACAAAGATCAACGCTGTTGTAAATCTTACTTATTTTCGACGTACATACCTACATTTATTTGTGACTACCCAAAACGGTCGTTTCTTGGGAATAGTTTTAAAATAGAAAACGTCGTCGTTCTCACGATGACACAGCGACGACATCGGAAGGGAAAAAATCTTTAAACAATTTGGTACGATTCCTACTACTTGCAATGGGTTTAATACCCCGTCCGTATTCCGATCTTTCGAAGCAAACTCATCCCGGTCGCATATTCTTTGAATTATTTCTGCGGTTCTCGAGGTCTGAACTCGTGGAATTAGATATACGCCTCGTAATAAACTTCGGCCGAACTCTCTGAATTACATAAATGGTGAATTTTCAACGTGAGCGCGCGTCCGCGTATTCTTAACTTCCATAGACAATTACAAGAACGAGTAGCAAGATCAGGGTTGAATGTAAATTTTTTAAAGGAGATAATAATTCAGTTGTTCCTTGTATTCTAATCTACAACCGTATCATCCGATCTTATACAAGATTCTCCTCGAATTTCATCGGCTGACAAATATTTATCGTAGATTAAGAATGTAAACGCGATTGCAGTAAATCATAAAAGTGAATTTATTTCGAGTTCAAAGTATATTTACAAATAGGATACAGGTATGTAGATCGAAATATTTAGAAAACGTGGAACGTCTTTAATGTACATTTCTATTTATTTGATCGGTATCTTGATTAATTAATGGCAAATATTTTGTAAAAATAAATGATCAGTATATATATATATATATATATATATATATATATATATATACACTTTTTGGATACTCAGTGTTCATATACATATTTTAATCGATACAAATAATAATTAAGTCTCAGCGTCACTTATAATACGTAAGTATTGATATTTTATTATAAATATTAATCATTTATTGAAAATATTGACCCAATAAATGATTTTTAAAGTATATCCATCTACATAGACATCGATATACTCTCGTACATTATTTTGTCGTTGGACAAATGTATTTTAAAGAAATTTGAATCTCTTGAAAATTTGATCTTCCTTAGAAACCTTAAAACGATCTTCTAAAACCTTTTCTCCGATCGACCTTGTTCTCCATTGACCCTGAGTCGCCATATGTGTGTATCGAATACTTACGCACTCGCCGCAGGAGCTAAAACGAAGAACTAGGCTGACCGGAATAGAGAACGATGCGTTAACGTTGGGCTGGGTTGGCTGGGTTGGGCTGTCATCTGTTCTCTTCACGATTTACCGTTACGCTCTTACCGACACTCGATGAAGCCGATTGACATTCCGAACGTGCGACGCGAATTGTCACTCGTTTGTTTCCCTTCTCTTTTTCCGGAATAAATCGGCACAAATTATTTAGTAGATCCTGTTTTAACTTAAACTCCATTAAAATCTTTCACCTTTCAATTTATTCTTCTCTATGCGGAAATCGTTACGTATTAAGGAAAGTTTATGACGGTTTTGGATTCGATCTAAGAAAAAGTAGTATATCCAATCAACATTTTTCAACGCGGTGGAACATTTCCAGAGCGGTTCTTTTATTTCATCTTATTTTCTTTTTTTTTTTTTTTTTTACTTCTTTTTTAAGAAGTATCAGATTTTATCTTAATTGTTTTCTCATTAGTGTATAGACGGCATACTTATGTAAAGAATTTTTAATCAATTGTATGTAATGATCTGGATTGATTTTGCAACAGGAGAGAAGTTTTTCCAGGAAGTTAGAAAACACATACCACGATATGTTTACGTTGGCTAATGATTTTTAACTGGACATATTGGCATGATCATTCTTTTTGGTTGAAGAAAGCATTATCGTGTTTACTAGAATAGAAGCACTGGACCGAGAAGGCTACGGGTTTACGAGTGTCGGACGCTCGTTACATGCATACAGAGGGAGGCGAATGGAAGCGGGCAGAATGTAATTTAAGGCGAGCAAAACTTGTTCCTAGATTCTTGCTCTTTTCGAAAGGTAACCTGGTGTTTGGAGTAACGGTAGTAACAACAGTCAAAGGGGACTATGGCGAGCCAATGGGACATACTAGATTTTTTTCCTTTCTCCCTTTTTTCTTCTTTTTTCATGACTCGGTGACACAAATTTCTAAGGAGTTTGACACTTTACCGAGCGTTTTTCATTGTGAACAAAGATTACTTCGAATAATTGGTACATACATGCATATATATATATATACACATATATATATACACATATATATATATATACACATATATGTACATAAATAGGTGCATGCCTACGCGTAAGTAAAAAAGAATTTCCTCGCCGAGTCGTTCCTCGAAGTTTTACTACCTTGAAATTAGGAAAATGATTAGAATATATTTGAAAGCCGGTTCTTAAAACTATAGTTTCCGGGAAACTATGATTATTCGAGAGGAGGACGACGTGGCTTGCATCGTTATTCGTGAGTCTCTCGAGTCGTAAAATTCAAAGAGGATGACGTCGAGTGCGTCGAGATGACGATGATAAACGTACAACTTCCGTAGGGTGCGTCGTTTTACGCCGGGCAGAATTCTTTTCCACCGGGGCCATTCTTGTCCATCGTCCACCGGCCGGATATTCTCGTATAACTATAAATAAATATACACATAGTATCACAACAAAGTCTTCGAGCTAAAAGAAGAAAAGAAATAAATCTCTTAGTTCATATTAAAGTTGTGTCGATTCTATATACTTTCACGAAAGCCTCATCAAGAGAAGAAAATAACTCTGCCACGATTTCATAAATTTTTTTTCCTTTTTTCTTTCTTGTTCTTTTTTTTTCTCGGCCTTGAAGTCGTTGACCGTGTCCATTAGCGGAAGCATACGCGTATCTCTCGGCACGTTTAGTCTGGCACTTAATCTCTTTCTACCATCGTTACTCGATTCTCCACTTACTGACATTGAAATCTACTTTCGAAACGACCACCCCTTACCCCTTCACAATCAGCGATTCATCGTATTAACGCTCGAAAGTCAATGATTATTTCCAATTGTAATTGCTTATTTGATTTACGATTGGAAAACGTTTTTGCGAAGCTTTCCTTTCCGATCTGGAAATTTCTTCATCTAATAAATTACACCGCATCCTTCCGCCGTCTATAAATTTTTAAACATCATCGAAGCTATTCTAAATCGATTACCCACGTACGGTACTCTTAATCGTGTTAAATCGTGCTCTTCTTTTGTTTCGTTGACGTATTTCGTAACGAGGATTCCTTTCTTTTTCCAAAGGATCGGGTCTCATGACCTTTTAATACTATTATGAGAATCATGAGATATATCCGTGCGATTCTTTGTCGTAAAGATAATTCTTAATAAAATATCATGATTTTTGCGAAATATATCATCAGAAAATTCAATTATTTGTACGTTCGATTAGGTAAAAAAAAAGTACAGATCTTATTTTCTTTTTTCATCGATTCATTTAAAAACGCGTGTTTAACGCGTTAATAAATTCGATCGTTTGACATAAATTCGTAATGTTCGATGAGACTTGCATTCTTATTTATTTTAATCGAGACAATGTTTTGATAAAGAACTCCTAAGCGAATTGTATCTTTGAATCGAGTTACTATAATGCAAAAGGTTTCGTGCTCGAACTTTCATTCGACTTTCGTAATATGTGCACTACTATTGTGTTAGGCAAAAGACCCTCCTAGGATCGTTCTCAACTTACATAAGACTTAGACAAAGTCTAAGACTGGCAGTTTTTCGATCGGCGTATTCGATCAGTAGCATTCCAAGTTCTAATTAAAATTTTATATATATATATATATATATATATATATATATATATATATCTGCCGTCTAGGCGGAAAGGGTAGACCGGTCATAAAGTTCGTGTTCTCGATATCTCGAATGAGAGAACAGAGTCGAGTCGAAGATACGAATAAAAACCAATATTGCATTTCGTGTTACAGTCTAGTAATGTGGACTTTCAGGTTTGAATTTTTCCCGATAAAACCTTACAGATATGTTAATCTTAATTTCTCGCCAAGGAAAATATTCATTGCCGTATGGTCGAAATCGTGACACGATTCTTGGTCCGTTGCCCGTTTAAATTAAGCGGTAACGTTAATGACCCTTTCTCGATATGCAAATAGATATTTTCTAATTTCCGCATAGACGATAGGAATATGCTAATATAGATCAAGTTCTCGTTACAAAGATCAAATGGCACGGGTGGAAAAGAATTTTTTATATCTAATCGATGCAATAAAACTACGCCGGGTTATCGTCGGGTATTTAGATAATGAACGGACGTTTGATAAATAACGTTCAAAGTACGGAAATGATCTAGAACATAGATTAACATAATTTCCAACGAAAGAAAAGAAAAGAAAGACAGACAAAAAAAAGATATGCAATGCTATTTACATTTATTTCCTATTCTCGCAATGGCGTATCGAGTGCCGTGAGAAAATTGGCTCGCCTCTCACAAACATTATTCGTTTCTATCTATTCACTTTTACTTTAGCGATCCACAATCTTAACGATTTCCAAGATCATTCCGTGAAAGACGAATAACCGTGGTGTGACCTTTTAAATGCGAAAATAAATAACTATGAGAGTTAATCGTAAGAAATTAACAAATTATAATATGTAAATACAAATATCCTTAACGCTTATCCTATAATCATTGTGTAAAGAATTTTTTTTTCCAACGGGTCAAAAATTCATATAGGTTATCAATCGTAGAAATGTCATTCGTAATCGCGGTCGAGTAAAAGGAATCTCTCGAAGGATAGTACCGTCCTTCGAATCGTCATTATTAGATTTCCACCTGGAAAGAGAATGTTTTTTTTCCCATCGATTGAGTCCAAAAAATGGATCGATGTTGAATCGTGACATTTCGTCTCGTTAATAAGCGAGGAAAACAAAAGGATAATAAAAAGAAGAAGAACTTTCGAACTAGCCCACATTCATCATCATCATCATCATCATCATTCGTTAAAAGGTGTGATTCCTTCGGTTGTTACCGCACATCATAGACCGTGAGCCGAGCGTAACATTTGAACGGGGAAGGCCTACGCCCTCCACGTTCGTTCGTTCGTCTATTCATCGCGTGGGGAAGACAGAGAGGGCAATAGAAAGAGAAAGAGAAAGAGAAAGATGCATCGCGAGTGGCGAATCGTGCACGCGCGTTCGCGCGAGGACGATTACACGGACGCTTACTCTCATAGATTTGCAAGTTAGAGAGAAAAATAAAAAGAAAGAGAGAGAGAGAGAGAAGAGGGGGAAGGGAGCGAGGGGAGAGGAGTAAACGTGTTATTGTGTATCTACTTAGCCGCAAAGAATACACGTGTAAAAAATAAATACATACGTAAACACATACCTACACACGTATATGTGTGTACTATATGTAAGTACATATGGTTATTTTACAATAACCACATACGCGAGCTTTGCATGTCACGAAACAAGGCGGTCTCGATCGCGGTCGATCGCGGATATGCGCTTGCATAAGCTGCTATTCGGACAATTACACGGCTAATCGCATAATTACAGGCCCTGGCGTTCATGTCAGTTACGAGGTGTTTCCTGCTTTCGTGATTCGTGATTATTGTCAAATGCAAGTGAGAAAAATCGTTTAATAGTATGGTATAAAAATGAAATCTTATATTTTAATAAATGTATATGTTAGAAAAATTTGTTTTCTAATTTTTAATTAAAGGAAATTTTGTGTACAAGGATTATCAAGGTATGAGTAAAAAATAATAGAATTTTGGCGTTTGTTTTATTTTAAAGATCTTTTATTTTTTCTTGTTATTTCCAAGATTTCGTATAATAATTAAAAATTCTTTTTCTTCGTTTCTCTTCAACTCTTCCTAATAATCGATATTCAACATTATTAAACGCGAGGATTGCACGATTTTATATATCTCAAGAGTAGGAAGAGAAAAAATCGATCGTTCAATACGAATCGTGTCTTTACACTTTGGAAGCTGTGGAAATTGTTGAACGAAGAAAGTAGAACGAAGAAGATAGTTTCGTCATGCACCCACTCACTCCTTCGATGTCTTCCATTGCGCTTCGTTTCGTAATGAAAAATTTCGCTATGGGTATATCTCGTGCGAGTGATTTAAGAGGAAAATCATAGTGAACGTTCCACATTTCATAGATTCGATCGTAAATTTACGTTACGTTGCACCGTAATTTATTATTTCTTGCAACTATGAATTAGATCTATGAACAGTTTGTGATACGATCTATACGATGTGCATATAAACCGGGTGCAGCATTTAAATGAGAACGCCTAAGTATCTTCGTTATTTATGGTTTTTTTTTTTTTTTTGAGAGATAGAAATGTTACATCATTTTAAAGGATACATCCAATGATGGAAAGAAATTTTTCTCAAATTTCAAGGTCATCGGTATTACTTTCAATGGAATCCTACGAATACTTGTTTTCGCATAAATTGATTCCACTTACCATTCTGAATAAAAATTAATATTCAATGTCGTCAAAATGATTAGTTCGTGAGGTATTTTAAATTCGTGTGACTCTTTTTATCTGAACATTTTTTCCATTGAAATATAAATAAACAAAAATATTTAAATATTCTCATTAAAGTATTGCACTCGATACAATGCATATATACATGCATATATGTGTATGTATATAAATATATATATACTTACATAATCAGTTTAAAAAGATCATAATAATATAACGAAGTGTCCTTTGAAGAAATTTCACAGCGTTCTTCGCGATCATCCGCAGATCTCGGTGAGCACGGTAAGCACGAGAAGATTCAGTCGGGCTGGCACACCAAGCTCGATCCTATCCTCGGACAGCGACATCAGATTCACCAGGAAGCTCGGTGGTCAATATCGATGTGGTTGCTGCGTCCTGGCTGCCTTCTTGCTCTTCCTTCTCTTTTCCGGCGTTTCCATATATCTAGGCTGTAAGTATTTTGTTTTTTTTTTGTTTTTTTTTTTTTTGTTTTTTTTTTATATCTTTCTTTACTTCGTTATCTCCTATCGCATAGGTGGACATAGATATCTGCTCGTAGGATACACTTAGCACTTATACATACTTATTTGTTCCATTAAGATGAAAATAAACGACTATCATTATTTAAAATCATCGAATGATGATGATTAATGAACTTTAGCAGCGATTAAACGGGGATCCTTTCATAATAGTGGCTGTACGTAGAAATACAGTTAACCATCTATGTTTTATTGCAAAGTTTTTCAACGATCTTACGGGTCGCGTTAAAATTCTTAACGTCTCACTACAATATTTTTATATGCTTGCTGATTTACGTCGAAGTCGAGAAAAGTAATTAAGTCGTAATAGAAGATTGAGAAACGCCGTTCCATCGTATATTTCGTATGGTATCGAAACTAATTTTGAATGAAAATCTGACGACGTTGAGGATGAATGGACACGAGGTTCAAATTTTCTGCATCGATTTAATCCTTCAACATCTTCTCGAAATTAAAAGAAGTTAAGAAACGCTTTCGTTTCACCACTTTCACCATGAAATTCAAAGTTGGGAATAGAGCAGAGCATCGTAGTTGAACGAAAATCTGCAATCTTGTCGGTTATGCTGCCGATGCGGTTTAGGAGCCATGAAATTACATAGACGTCAAAGAAACTCGTCGCGTACCTCGAGCGAGAAGCCCCTCTCGATGAGGTTGGTATTCACGGTGTCTGAATGTTTTACGAACCGCGAACCCTGGATCGACGTTTCCTTTAGTCGAAAACAACCAACATTTTCCTTGTACAGTTCCAACATTTACGCGCACTTCACCTTGCAGAAATGATAGCGTTCCTTCCTCGAAACGATACGCGTGTCGTAACGAAGTTTTTAAATAATTTATAAGAGAATCCTACATATTGATATTTTCGGACTAATCAGTCGTCTCGTGTCTCTTAATAAATATCAAAATTATTCGAATTGAGATTGAACGGTTGATAATATTTCACACGTTATCGTTAACGTATCGTTAATTGGGATAAGAATTGCAAGAAGTAACGGTAAAAGTATTTTATATAATTCAATCCTTTATATTAAAATGTAATACTTGCGTGATTGATCAAAATGTCATTTCAATTTCCAACGGGTCTCGTAACCATCGGAAAAGAGTCATCGTTCCGTAGAAAATTATTGTCTTAAGGTGAACGGTAAATTCATAGGAATCACATTTCTCGATGTTCCTGTTAGTTATTATTATATAGTAGAGAAAGAGTACAAGCGAACGCGTATATAATTGATTGTTAGAGATGTAACGAAAGTAAGAAAAAAAAAACAAAGAAGAAAAGAAAAAAGAAATTAACAGTGCAAAAACGAAAAGAGTTCGCATTGATAATCGTTTTTCAATTATTCGCTACGATAAATCCGATTTATCACTACCTTGGTAATAATGTTTTAACGCTGTAAGTAGATGGTGTGTGACGAGTTTGAAAACATGATTCGTGCTTTACAAATTTGCTGCTAGATATTGTACTATAACGAATTATGAGCGAGAGTAAAACGATTTGTCGCGTTTATCGTCGTGATCATGTTAAGCCTGTCAAAATCTAACGACAATGAAAAAGTGACGATAAAAAAGGAATAATAAAAATTTGAGAGAATATATCTTTGATGGACAAGCAAAAAAATAGAAATTGGAATTATTAGTTTAGTTAAAAACCTAATATACCTGATACCGAAAAGCTAATATATCTAATATCAAATAGCTAATATATCTAATAATACCTATTAGCAAGACTAATAATATTCAAAGTGCAATATAACATCAGATGTTTTACGTGAGATTTAATAAACGTGAAAAGATATGTCTCAAACTATATATCATATTCGATTTCGAATTTTTTTTTTTTTTTTTTTTTTTCTTAAGAAATTGTGACTTATATTATTCTTATCAAAATTGTCAGTTTAATTTATATTTATTTAATCAAATAGTCAAACAAATATTAAATTGGAAACTATGAAATGGGCGTTTTTGTTTAGTTATTTATTATCATTCAACGCCTGTTTCATAGTTTCCAACCTAATATATAAGTATTTCATAGTTTCATAGTTTCCAACCTAATAGTATAGTAAGTTTCATAGTTTCCAATCTAATAGTTAAACTTGGTTGTTATTTTAATATAGTCACTATACACAATAATTTAAGTCATAAAATGCTTAACGATTTAAAGTTGATTCATATATTTCAGTTCAATCTTCGTTCTGATTGATCGGTCACAGTAATTTTGACATTATTGTATGTAATTTAAATTTATTGCATGCAGTGTAATTTAAATCTAAGCATTGTATATGTAAATCTGTTTTTTATTCAATTCCTTTAATATAAATTATGGATACTTAACTGTCATTGAACTGAAATGTTACCATTAAACAATATAACTGTACTTTTACTATATAATCAAATTTTGAAACTAAAAACAAAATAGTATAACTCGATTTATATTGTTTTTTATTTACCATTATACATCGTTTTCTCAAATATATAGATACTATTAGAATATCAGATAAAAAAAACGAGAAAAAAGTGATATTGACTTGTAATATTAGAATTATAATTAAAAGATAGCAACATAAAATATATTAGTTTACTTATCTTCTTTTGAACAAAAGTAAATTTATACTCTTTTGTCGTCGAGCACTGATATAATGTTCTATTATTTTCTTGCATACATTAAAATTCCATGACTTTTTCTGAATGAAATTATATAAGTCGAATGTATATAATCGTTTTCCAAGAATCAAAATGGATTAATATATATTTTAAAGGGCGAAAGGGCTCGTTATAAAAATAACTAAAATTATTATAAACGCATAAAAATAACTAAAATTTTCAAAGTTTTTTCAAAGATAATTACTTAACGAAAAATTCTAATTTTTTTGAAGAACTTCTCCTTTGTTCTTTCTAATAATTCTAATTTTATAAAAATACAACTTGCGGCTTTATGTTTCCAATATTTTCCTTTTTCTTTTTTTTTTTTTTAAGTCGAAATGTTGCCTAATGGCTGAATTATTCGTTCGTTACGAAATCTCATTTCCTGAAACATCGATTGTCGACCGCCGTTATTGCCAAAGGATTGAAATATCTGAAGTGAAAAATTTCAATTGATTTAACAATAGAAATATATTATCTAAAATGTAGTGTAGAAATTTTTCAAATTTTCGATCATCATAAAAATGATATCAGTTCGATTTGGAAAATCGTCTTGGAAAATCGCGTGACATAAAAGTCTCATAAATTAATTCGTAAATAAATTGAACGACTCGAAGAAACGCATCGGATCTATCAAATATCGTTAGAACTTGAAAGGAGCAGATAATAAGGAGTTATTAATGACTCGAACGTACTGGTAAGGAGAAACATGAGGAGGTCGATAAATGTATTGTGACGAGCGCATATGCGCGTGCGAACTAAAAGAAGGAAAGAAAAAAAAATAAAAGAAGAAGAAGAAGAAGAAGAAGAAGAAGGTGATGCGGCCAAAGCCCATTGAGGTCTTTCAGCACGCAAACATAACGGTCTGACCGAGTTACCGAGTCTTCGAGGAAGCCCTGACTAGTCATACGTTTTATCGGGGAACTACTTTTTTCCTTTTCTTTTAACATCTTACGACTTCATATCAACGAGAATTACCTTTTCTCTAGGTTAACTTTGTAGAATTATATTCCTGTAAATTTATCTCTTGACTCTTGTTTCTTTGAAATCGACATTCGACTGAGTGAATACAAATTTTTCCGCTTATCGGAAAGGAAAAGAAGGAAAACGAAAAAAAAAAGAAAAATATTGAAAAAATAAAAAACAAATCGTTATTCAATAATTGGCTCTTGTGTAAGATGGAAATTATAGATGAAAAAAATACCGGCTTTTTCTACGCTTGTTTACGATAATAAAAGATTTAAACATAGATAATCAAGTGAGAAATACCATAAGTATAATATTTGTTATTCTTCTTTTGTTTTGTTTTTTTCTTCCTTTCTCTCTCTCTCTCTCTCTCTCTCTGTCACTCTCTATCTTCCTCTTTTCGATAAGATTATTTACGTTTGTAAACGTGATAGGAGTACAGTTCCCTTTGATATGAGGATATTAACTGTGTGATAAAAAACGATAGTATGAAAAAAAAAATATTACGTAGTATTTCGATCGATAATAAAGGATTTTCTCGTTAAAGTAAGTACGTAAGGAGAACAACGATTCATATGGATTTTACGATCAATGAGAATATCTCGCGCGTTACTAACAAGAAACACGAACCAACGAGAATCATCTCTTGGTCCAGTGAGGCCTTCGAAGTAGTAAAAGGTAACGGTATGACCGAGTTATCGAAGTGACGCATGCCTATGACCGCTTAGCGGTTCGACCTTAAAGTGGGGATTTGTGTCCTTGAAACATTTTGATACTCGTACAGAGATTCCCAGTACGAGAGTACGCGTGTAGTCAGGATGATGGTGAGAGTAAGAGGGTCACAAGGAGAAGACCGAGACTGACTTTCAATACCGGAACTCGTAATGCTCCGTCATACTTTGAAGATTCCTTTTGTTCTTCTTCTTCTTCTTCTTCTTTGAACTCGACGAATTATTTATATTTAAATTTCTCTTTCTTTTCTTTTGTTTTTTTTTTCTTTTTTCTTTTTGTCGTCGTACGTTATAGAAAAAGATAAAAGAAAAAGAAAAAAGAAAAGAAAAAAAGGAGATAAATAAAATAAAACGCTTGTCCTTAGCGATAATTCTTTCTATCGCTATCGAGAACGTGTTAATCCAGTTTATGTTCGCACAGAATTTATATGTCATTGACATATGTTAGGTCGAAAAATTCTTTGGTCGACTTTACTATCTCAAATATCGAGCGTCTTTTAACCGCATGATATCGGTGTAAGATCGCCTCTCGGAAATATTGATTGTAGAATAAGGATTCGATCCTTCGTAAAAGAAATCTTTCTTTCTCTCTCTCTCTCTCTCTCTCTCTCTCTCTCTCTCTCTCTATCTATCTATCTATCTATCTATCTATCTATCTATCTATCTGTTAAAAAATGATGAAAAATTGCTGACCGAAGTTTGCGGTGAAAGGTGAGTCTCTTGGACACTGTCGCTGCGGGCACCTGCTTGTCCTCGATTCTTTTTTTCCATATAGTCACTCATCTCAATGGCGATACTCCAGAGGAAATTAAACTTTCTGTTGAAAGAAATAGACAACATAATAGCCATAGAATAAGTTTTTATAACGATATTACGTTCATTTGTTTATTTATTTATTATCATTATTTATTTATAATAAGAAATAGAGAAAAGAAATAATTATAACTCCGTTTATAAGTAAGTAAACGTCGAAGAACGTGACTTTGTCTTGTTTATATACGCGCTCGTTTCCTCGATCATGAAACTAACTAATTATGGTGATTACGTTAGAATGATCCTCTAGGAAACGTATAATAAAGTCGTTTGAAAAAGTAACTAATTGAGAACGTTGTATGATATTTTTCAGACACATTCCTAACGTCGGATTCACCAGGAGATCAAATATTCTTGGCGACATTTCGAGTTACCGATGGAGATTACTTTGCATTAGAACTGGCAGATCCCTCTACCGAGGCCTTTCGCATACGATCGCGAGAGTATCGCGATCGGATCAATCTTATTTTCCGACGTAGTTGGCTAAAACTCTCCTTTCTCGCTTCGGACATTTTAGCTCTCGACGGGTAAGTAATGTTATGGATTAGAATTGATTCAAATTTTAATAGCTCGAATAATTTGTTGTTCATTGAAATGATGTTCGAATCGATTTAACATGATATTTCTATCGAAAGATTTATCGTCGTCGTTTACGTTATGCCCTATTCGTCTAATATTCTTCTAATAGCGTTTGTACCGGTGAATGATTATAGAAGTTACGTATAAAGCGAATAAATCGAATAAATCGAATTTCTTGAGATGGAATAATTGAAAGTCTGGCGATGTTCTTCCCGAGATTTATCTTGGCTCGATACGAAAGAGAGAAAACCTTTTCCCGATCTCTCTTGCAATTCTTTTACGATTCATACATAAGCAAACGCGACGCGTTCTGATGTGTGCACTAAGGAAGAACAAGTATCGAATGCGCCACTTTCATCAGTAATGTATCCTCATGTTTCACATCAAACGAATACAGTAGCTATTTATTTCTAATCTCTTTAAATATTTCTAATGTTTAAAATACATTTTACGTATTCTCTTGCGACACTCTATATCGTTCTATAAAAGATTCTCAACTGGGAATATCTGATAGGATTAATTCTTGTCAGTGATAACAATACTATAAAGCTAACTTTTGTTTCTCTCTCTCTTTTTTTTTCTCCATTGCAGGGTGGAAGGACGCGACTTGGTGGTCCATTTCGATGTCAGATTTGATCCACGATATCAAACCATCACTACAAGCGACGTGGTTGATATTCTATCGCGTGAGATCGATCCGACTAGCACGAAATATCTATCAAATCTGACGATAGACGCAAAGAGTCTCGAAGTTCAAGAAAGTTTGACAGCTTTAAACGCACAAGTCAGCCTACAAACAACAGTCTCGACGATTCCACCTACAACGACTGCACCACCCCCAAGAAGATGCAGTCTTCTCGAATTATCTTATTGCAAACATCTTCCATACAACGTAACTTCCTATCCGAATATATTGGGACACCGTTCTTTGATCGACGTGGAGGAAGACGTTATTGCATTTAGGTAACTTCTTCGTTAATCGCTTACCTTTCGCAAAAATGATCTTTGCCGTGATTTATATTTTTCATTTTCAATCAGGGAATTGGTAGATGCCGAATGTTATCGTTCGGCATATGACTTCGTCTGTCAAGTTTTACAACCAGCCTGTTTGTCCGGCGATCCCGAAGATTTATTGCAACTACCTTGTAGAAGTTTTTGCAGAGAATTTTGGAACGGCTGCGGAAACAGACTTTCGGACAGGATCAAGCGAGCTTTGGATTGCTCCAATTTTCCGGAATACGCGGATGTTGGTAGTTGCAGGCCAAAACCAGGTGACAATTCTTATCGTTGTTCTAATTTCAAAGGAACTCTGAAAAAATATAATTTAAATGAAAAGTACTATAAAATGAGGAACATTGTTATTTTTATCGTAGGATGCGTACAGACGCTTCAATCGAAGGCTTTGTCGCCAAGAATTTGCGATGGTATAATCGATTGTCCAGATCTGGCTGATGAAAAAAATTGTGCCTATTGTCGCGACGGATATATGCATTGCGGAATTGGAAGAACTTGCATTCCACATGTCAAAAGATGCGACGGAAAAATAGATTGTCCAAATGGAAGCGACGAGAAGGATTGTCGTGAGTAGAGCGAAATTGTTGCTTTCTTTTTTCTTTTTTTTTTTTTTTTTTTGATGATCGACCCTTTCGTTTGATAGTATCATTAGCGCAAAGTATAAGAGCTGTTAAATCTCAGCCATGGGACACGCCACACGCCGCGAAATACAACAGCGAGGGTTACGTCGTTTTTAACGAAAAAGGTACAATCGGTAAACTCTGTACCGAGAATTTGAATGCCACTATGCCGGCAACAGAAATGGAAACCGTTCTTCAAACAGTAGCTAATTCTCTTTGTACTCTATTAACATATACGTGAGTGGTATTATTTTTCGATAGAATTTTATCCTTGAAATGTAAGATTTAATTTGATAATTTGTTTCCGCAGTGGCGTCAAATCTGTCGAGGTGAGAATCGACGAAGAAGAAGATGTTCAATACGTTCATATGGAAGATCCATCGGCTACAGAGATCACGTTTGTCAGGGCACCATGTCCAAGCAAAGACGTTATGTATATTCGTTGTTCTGAACTCGGTAAGAAATTCAAATTACCCAATTTTTTACTTTTACTCTGTATATCGTATATACAAAAGTTTCTTTTTTATACTTATCGTTTTAGAATGCGGGGTACAGCCTTTACGAAATAAAGGTAAACAGGGCCTTAGTAAAATGGCAGAACCTGGCGATTGGCCCTGGCACGCAGCACTTTTTAAGGAAGAGGTACATGTTTGCGATGCTACGTTGATTGCTGAAAATTGGTTACTCACAACTGCTTCTTGTTTCCAAGGGTAATAAAACATATTCGTGATATATTTTAATAGATCATTGTCCAAAATATGTTTATTTATTTTGATTATTTAGACAACCAAAGGCAGAATGGTCTGCTAGATTGGGCACAGTACGTCTTTCGAGTACGTCACCGTGGCAACAGGAACGTAGGATCATAGGAATGATAAAATCCCCTGTGGAGGGAAGTACGACTGTTCTATTAAAATTAGACCGTCCTGTTGCGACCTATTCGGATTTTGTCAGGCCAGTTTGTTTGCCTTCTGCTCAAGATCCACCATCGACCAATGCATCTCAATGCAATACTTTAGGTTGGGCCAGAAATCGTACGTAATCAATTTTTTTTTTCTTCTTTTATTTGTTTTGACATATTCAAAGTTTAACATTATTTAAATTAAGAACAAAAAGAACACAACGAAGGCCTCTATATAGTTTTACCTGATAGATAGAAAGTCATTTTTCCCTTATTCTACGGATACTTTTATAATAAATATTAAAATGAAATAAAGATGGTTGTATAATATACGATTTTTTTATTCTTAAGGATACAAGGACATATCACAATAACGTGCATTTATAAAACATGTTAGATAAACATATTGAGAAAAGTATAAAATGAAAGAAACTGGTATACTTATATAACTAACTTACGTTAATGTGCATACTTTCATATAGAAATATTATTTATTTAATAATGCAATGAAGTCGCAACTGTTGTACGACTTTTTGAAAAAATAAAGAAAAAAGAAATATTTATTCTTCGTACTTTCTATTTTGAAAAAAATATTCATTCTACATATTTTCTGTTTTAGGCGATATGCTGCAGAGAGTACAATTGAGGCATAGTGCGATGGAAAGATGCGAAAATATAAGCATTGCGTCGGTCAACAGTGTTTGTACCGAGCCAGCATATTCGGTGGATGATTGCAACGTAAGTTATAATATATTTATGCTTATAACTTAGATGTAATATTTTGAACATTGATTTACTTAGGAGGAAGAAGTCGCTGGTAGCCCAATGCTTTGCCTTCAAGCTGGTGGTCAAACATGGGCATTAACTGGAGTTGGTAGTTGGCGAATAGCTTGTTCTAAAGCAGGCGTCGAAAGACCTAGATTGTACGATCAAATATCCTCTAATATCGCTTGGATAAAATCAACGATTAGTTAAATATTTGTAATCGTTTGAGATGAAAACAAAACAAAAAAAAAGGAACAAAAAAAAGAAAGAAAAGTCATTTTGAATTAACGAACATGTACTGAAATGAAAATTGTGATAAATACTTAAAATCAACGACGATCGTATGTATATTATTTTCTTTTGCATAATTCGAACGTTTTATTATTTTTCATTTGTCATTCCTTCTTTGTATCGTCATCGATCGCTATTGCCATTAGATCATAACTTCCTAAACGTACATAGTGATATACGTAGTGATATTATTTAGTTTTATTTCTTCATTAGTAAAAGATATTGCAAATTAAAGATTATCGCGTACGATTGTAAATACGAATACGATCATTATATTGACTTTTCAAATAAATCTTAACAAATGATTTCTCATTTTGCGCGGCATAATTAATCTTTATTTATTTTATCGAAGAAAATTGTATTCACTATCTTTGTAAAATAAATACTATGTCGGTACCAAACCGATGTTGACGTATCACATTACGTTCTCAAACCAAATGGAATTATGACTAAATTCAATAAAATCCAAACATCGTCTTCTTATTCGTTTTTGTTTTTTTTTTTTTTTTTTTTTTTTTTCATCATAATGTTTAAAAATACACACGGTTGGAGTAGCAGTATTCGCTAGATTGTTATTTTCGTTAAATATAATAATATTCTATTAAATTGTTCACGAATATATGTTCTTATACCTTTGGAATGTATTTTCTTAATGTAAATAAATAATAGATTGACTAAAATAGAAAACCAAATTGTAATTAATGATTCTTAGTAATTTCAATAGTAACACGAAGTAAAGTGAAATAAAGTCTCTAGCTTTTCTTGACCGGTTTTAAAGAGGAGTTTGCGCATGTGTAAAATGGTGGGAGATTATAAGCAGCTGATATTTAAGCAGTTCGTTGTTAATAGCTCAGTCGTCTGTTTATCGAGAACCGATTCAAAGCCACCTGTGTTGTTACTATATATAGTGAAACAAACGAAGTATATTGATATTAACAATTTTGTTTGGTACAATAAACATGGTAAGATTATTTACAATGTGAATAAAGATCCATAACGATCTGAAATCATTTTCTAAATATTTATTGGTACACACAGTATTTTGTCTTCCATTTATTTATATGTACAAAGGGTAATAAAAATTATAATGGTTTCATGTACAATCGAGTGAAATATTTTTTATGTAATAGATATAGTGAAAATTGTAAGATAACCTTTGTCTTCGTTAAAAAATGATAAAAGTTATTGAACGAATATATCAATTAAAGTTCGATTTAAAATAAACCATTCAATAATATCATTGGAAAATGAATAATTAGTTAATGTGTGTATTATCGAAACGTTAAAAATAATGGGAATAAAAAAAAGTTCGGCTATTAACTTTGTTCAATAGTTTATTTAATTTTTTCCAAAATTTAACTCGTACAAAAAAGAATAAAAAATTTCCATTTTTTTTTTGTTTTTTTTTTTTCCACAAATACATACGTTCGAAAACTTGCATAAGTGTCATATTTTCATGTCTTTAAATCATGTCATTCATGTTTAATTGAAAAAAATGTCTAAGATTTCATATGTAACATCGTTAGATTGTACTTGAATGTATAAGTTTTCTACATAAACGAGGCTGTAATTAACATAAACTCAAATTATATAATACTTTATCACCTTTAGAATTATCAAAGGAATATTAACATAATATCATACAATTATCCGTCGTTTGTATTTTCTTTTCTTGTTTATTTGTTCTTCAACATTTAATTAGCTTCTTAAGGCGTGCGTAAGAATAATAAATAATTTTGGGAGATCAAAAAAATCAATTCATATAGCAGCATATCGTTTTACGAAGGAACCGAAAATCAGCGAAGAATATTCGGATTTAGCAAAGATCAATGATCTTGTCGATGATCCGATGGATCTTTTCAAATCGTGGCATGAAGAGTCAAGAAAATATTTACAAAATATGCTAGATATTTTTTGCCTGGCGACGTCCTCTATGTGAGTATATATATATATATATATATATATATATATATATATATATATATATAGATATATACGATAGAGATTAATTATGAATTTCGAAAAGAATCATTAAAATCAAATTATCTTCATTATTAGAGACAATAAAATTGCTGCAAGAAATGTAGTACTCAGAGAATTTGATAACGAGGGTTTCGTACTAGTCACTGATCAACGAAGTAGAAAAGCCTCAGAGTTGGTAAGAATATCATATCGCGAACGAAATTTTATTAAGTAAATCCATTCCGATAAATTTTAATAAAAACATTTTAATAAATACATATTTATAATCATAGGATAGTGTACCACGAGCTGCTGCGTGTTTTGTATGGTGTTACATAGATGATAAAGGACAAAACATTGTCAGACAGGTGATGGTTTATTTTATAAAAAAGAAAAAAATAAATTTCAATTGTATTATATCATAAATTTATTTATTGGTTCGTTGAAAAAAAATATTTATCTTTATATGAGTACGACATAGGTACGAGCTGAGGGTACAGTAAAAAAATTAGAACCGAAAGAATTTAAACATCTCTACGACAGAGAGCCACTTTTTTGCAAGATTCGATCTCATTTGTGTCATCAAGGTCACGCAATTGATTGGGACGATTTGAAACGCCGACATGATGAAATTGTAAAGGAATATCAAAGCGGCAAGAATACTCTGCCAATGCCGGAACACTTGTATGTTAATTACTTTTCAAATGACGCACAATTAAATTATACGAGTAAATTTCAGGAAATCATTTGTTTTTAGCATCGGATATAAATTGATACCAACAATGATAGAATTTTACTACGCGAAGGACAATCTTATCGGGGATAGAATGCAATATAACAAAAACACTTCGATCGATGGATGGCAACAAAGAAGATTGGCCGCTTAATATTAAAAATTACAAACATGTTTAATTATTTGTTTTCTAAACAAGGAATCCTTATAATAATTAAATTTTATTAAATAAAATAAAACAAATTTCAATGCCTTCTGATACAATCGAAGAATTTAAATATCTAACATTTAAAATATTAACGTTGATTTGTAAAGGTATAAAAAAAAAACTAAAGTGTTTCCTTCAAAATTACAGAATATTATTGCGTCAACGAATAATTTCTTTTCACCATATCTTTCACCATTTTAAAAATCGTCGATGTTTTCTTTCTTTTTTATTTTTTTTCTTCTTTTTTTTTTACAGAACCACATATCTTTATCATTAAGAAACGATAACTAAAGTCAAGATGAATTAAAATACTCTGATTTTCACGCGACATTGCGAAACACTGTCTATGCGTACAGTATGCACTGATGGCATAACATCTCGTTTAACTATAACGTACCAACGGTCAATTTCATCATCGCGAAAAAGTTAATAATTTTTTTAAGTTAGTAATAATTTTTCTCTTTTTTTTTCATAAAAATAAATGAAGCATTTACGAGACATTACATAATCATAAAATATTATTTAAAAATAATTTTTTAGTTTTATTCATGCATACAGAATGGCGAGATTGATGATATTACAATTTTTATATTGAAACTTTTTTTTATATCTCAAAGATATTTAATACAATTTAAAAAAAAAAAGTGTAATGAAAAATAAATAGATGATATTTTTTTTGTAACTAGTATTTTTCTTTTAACATTTTACATTTTCATTGGGAATGGGAGAGAGGTAATTGGGAGAGGGTATTCAGGAGAGAAAGTAAAAATGGGATTATATACATTATTTACAATATGTACAACGTAATTAGCGAAGAGTAATTACGTGCATCAAATTATATTTTGATTAATTTTTTAAATATTTTTTTCTATGATTATCTTTCATATCACTTTGAGTCATATTTTTGTATTTTTATATGGTATAAACAAATTTTTAAACAATTTTATCATATTTTTAATATTGATAAATAAGCAGTTATATATTTCTATCTTTTTTGTTTTTTTTTTCATCAGTATTCATACTTGAAATGTTATTATCTTTTTGTGCTATGATTGAAATTTGAATACTGATATGACATGAATTATACAAAGTATTCAAGTTTTATTATCAACATGTTCTATAAAAAAAATTAAGAAAAAATGTTATTTATATATACATATAAACAGATAAAATGTTACACACACATATATATATATATATATATATATATATATATATATATATATATATATATATATATTAATAGATTTATTTTAGTTAATATAGAAATATTATTAATAATTTTTAAATGGAAGTGAAATGTTAGTCGATTTTAAATATATCTAGTTTTTTTAGAATTGAATATAATTCAGATTTATAAATTATATAAATAAAAATTATTTTTAGATATATAAATTTATAAATTAAATATTTTTGGGATAAACTAGGAATATAAAAATAATTAAGATTTTATATTAAATAATAAAAATATTCATAAAATTTGAATTTTTTTTTAAATGTTATAATTTATAATATAGATTAATAATAGATTTAAAATTTATAATTTTTATTTTTATAAAATAAAATTATATATATAAAATTTTAATTATCTATATATATATATATATATATATATATATATATATATATATATATATATATACATTCAGATAATTAAAATTTTATATATATACATATGCAGGTAAGCTCTTAAATATTTTATGAAATGATTATAACAAAAATACGAAATAATGTTAATTTAGTGTTTCGTTAACGAATACATAAGTATACACATTGCCCATATTTACTTGATATGTTGAGATAATCTCTAATGTTTACTTGCTAAAGTTATTGATTTGATCGTTGACCTGTATTAAAATTAATAATACTTTATATGCTCTACGAATTGTTATAATAAAAAAAAAAACGAACAATGTAGATACAGATGTCAGAGTCCTGTATTCGTAATAAAGAACAACATTTTGAAATAGAATTATAATGTAAATTTATTCCTATGTGATATATGAACAAGAAACCAGTTTGTTGTCGTTTCGTATAAAAATATATCATTCCTTATAGATATTACAAATATAATAAAAGTATTTAATAATAATAATAATATTCTTGAAGCATTAGATCAGCAAGAAAATCAATTAAATGATATCAAAAATTTTGTTAAAACAATCGAACAAAATAATAGATTGAATTTTCAATTGATAGTCTTTTCATTGATAGTCTAATATCGTAATAGACACCACGCATTTAATAAAGCATTTAAGAGTATAGCATTTATATAATATTTTTTTTCTTTTTCATATTTTTATTTATGGAATATGTTGGTAAAATTACACGTAAAAAAAAAAGAAACAGAGACATTCTGTATATACATATATATTGTTATGATATTTAGTACCACCCGATATATTAACAGAAAAAAACGAAGAGAATAGCATTTAGAAATAGGAAAGCGTGTTTTCTATGTAGAAGAAAAATAGAGGGGAGGCTTCGTCGTCCATTGGACGAGTTTGAACGTGCGAACGTTAACCTTAGAATAAATTGTTATTTTTATTAAAGCCTTTGAGCAGTATACAATCAAATACTTGTTCTCATGGGCGCGCGACGTGCGACGATATACAGGGTGACATTTTTTAATTGAAACAATTAAATATCACGAAGACAACGCGTTTTTGATAAAGAGTTGTTAATAAAAGTGGTTTGATTTTTTATTTTTTATTTTATTTATTTAGTTTTTTTTTTCTTTTTTTTTTTGACACGAACATAACAGTATTATTTCATTTCGATTCAGTGAACGTTTTTGAGATTATTTCAAGATCGAATTAATTTACTTTCGTTTGAAAAGAAGAATAATATAATTTTCGTAACAGCAATTTATTTTTTCACCGACAAACATTTTTTTTTATTCAACCTCTACTTTCAGCAATAATTAACATTGTTTAAGATAAAAAGAACAAAAAAATAAAGAAAATTTTTAGGACAGTTGGAACGAGTAATTAATTATTATCTTTTTTTAAATATTATATCAATTAATACTCGAAACGATTAAACTTCCCAATACATTTTATAAAAGATTGATCGTTACTTCGGTAAAAAAATATGGCTTTCGATGTTCAAAGGAAAAAAAAAAAAAGAAAGAGATCAGTACTGTAGAAAAGATAGAAAAAGCTAAACGATTCTTAGAATTAAATTGAAGATTCTAACTAATTTGGACCATTAAGCTATCCAGACTTTTTGATTAACTCAATAAAACGGAAGAATGTCCACTTAAGTTAAATGCTTATACTCGAGCCCAATATTATTCTTATTATTATTATTATTGTAACGTTAATAGTATCGATCGAAATCAATTTCAATTTCAATTCAAAATTCCCTCGTAGATCGTTATCTCATATGGCGCATGCGCAATCTCTGATGGAAGTCTTTAGAACTGGTCACATGATGATTCATGCAAAAGATGTGGCGCTCGTGTATCGTTTCTAACACGTCCACAGTGTTTCCGGTACATACTCGCCGGTAACTTGCTTAAGTATCTTCTCGTAGCTCGAAGCGAGCAGTCTACCGCGGTACGTGAACGTGCGTCGAAAGTGTGATATACACGTGTATACGTTTTTATTTTTTTTCTGTTCTTCAACAAAATGTCTAAACACCCGTCAAAATTTGCAGAGAATTGTAATGCTTATCTCTTATTAGAGGATGGCACCGTATTCCCAGGAAGACGCTTCGGTGCCGATATATCCGTCGACGGTGAAATCGGTGAGTTTTCGTTACACGTGCCTTTACTGATGTTCATCGATTAAATTCAAACGTTCTTCCGTGACAATATCTTTCTCGAAATTAATTTTGTTTTCTTTTATTTTTTTTTTCTTATTTTTTTTTTTTTCTTTTATTTACATTTTTTTTTCATCCTTCTTTCTCTCCTTCATCCTTTTCCCTTTAAAAAGTTTTGATTTGCGAAAGATTCAATGTTTCTACTGCGTTATAACCACATTTCCCTCGATAATGTTTGTTATCGATTTCGATGAGACTTTTTCATCGCCGGCAATGTGAATAAAGCGCCTATTCCAAATGAATAAAGGAAGGGAACACGTGGGATTCGTTTAGCTTTGTCTTCATTGATGCGATCAAACTAATCGTCTTAATAATTGCCTTTAGGGTCATTGAAAATTACTTTTAACGATGAATATTATTCAGAGAGGGAGAGAGAGAGAGAAAGAGGAAAAAATTTACACGTACAATTTAACACTTTGAAAATTCGCACTTCTTTTTCTCCTTTTTTTTTTTTCCTTTCTTTTTTTATTTCTTCTTTCACAGCTTCCATGCTAATGTGATTATGAGCAATTTTTTTTTTCTATTAAAAATTCGAAATGACATTGTCCTATATAAATATTTACGAGCAATCGCTGTTTATTAATTTAATATACATTTAATTTTTCGATGATAGATTGATAACCATAAATGGATCGATTCTATTGCTCTGTCATTAATTTCAAATTGTTTTCACTTTAAAAACACTTTAGAAAGACAATTGTTCTGTGGATCGCGAAGCGAACTAGAAATTCTCATGTAATGTATATTTAACGAATACGTATTTTAGTATTTCAGACCGGTATGGTGGGTTATCCTGAGTCGCTAACTGATCCTTCTTACCATGCACAAATTCTGGTACTTACATATCCTTTAGTAGGTAACTACGGCGTCTTTGGTGATGAAAAAGATGAACACGGTATACCATAGTAAGTGTGAGTGCGTGTTTTCATGCATGTAATTCCAACAAACAAACAAATAAATAAATGATCGTCTCAATATTATTGATATAATATATATATATATATATATATATATATATATATATATATATATCGTTATCGTATCTTTAAATAAACAAGCACATACTAGAATTGTCAAATATTTTTTCAACGATAACATTTCCTAATCATCGATTGATCATTAAGATATATATGTATATATATATATATATATATATATATATATATATATATGTATATATATATATATGTATATATATATATATATATGTATATATATATGTATATATCTAATGAAAATTCTATTCAATTATAGTTGGTTCGAATCGGATCGAATTTGGGCGGCCGGTCTAATAGCCGGAGAAATTTGCGAAATACCGAGTCATTGGCGTCAGACAAAAAATCTTTCTCAATGGTTGGAAGAACAAATAGTTCCAGGTATATACGAAGTCGATACTAGGGCCCTTACAAAGATTATTCGTGAGAAGGGTTCCATATTGGGTAGGATCGTCTTAGGACAGCCCCCTTTTTCTAATATCTCGCCTCTTCAATCACCGTTGACAGATCCTAATAAAAGAAATCTCGTTGCAGAGGTTTCCCGTGTAAGTTCGAATCCTTGTTATTTTTTTTTTTTTTAATGTGTTATTTCTTGTTTTGTTTTTATTTTTTTATGTTAAACAAAGCCCCTGATATATGATTGTACTTTAGGTATCACCAAGGACGTACAATCCTAATGGATCGCCTCGTATATGCGTCGTCGATTGTGGATTAAAATACAATCAATTGAGACGTTTATTAAATCGTGGTGCTCGAGTGGACGTTGTCCCATGGAATTACGACTTGAAAACGGCCGAATACGACGGTCTGTTCTTAAGCAATGGACCTGGTGATCCAAGTACCTGCAAAACTACCATCGAGAATCTTTCTTCGGTCTTGGCGAATACAAAAAAAAGGCCAATTTTTGGTATATGCCTGGGACACCAGTTGCTTTCGATCGCTGCTGGTTGTACCACTTATAAAATGAGGTATGTTGAATCCACCTGTTGCATCGTAACGTTTTATAAAATTGAAGGCTGACACGATCAAAAATGAAATATATCTACAATCCAGTGAACTGTGATTTTTTTTTTTAACATCATGTTATCATTTGCATATACCTATAGTTATGGTAATCGTGGGCATAATCAACCTGCAACGCATCACGGAACAGGACGTTGCTATATGACTTCACAAAATCATGGATTTGCTGTTGATGCTAGTCAATTACCTAACGATTGGGAAGCACTTTTTACAAACACAAACGATAATAGTAACGAAGGTATCGTCCATTCGACGTTACCATATTTTTCTGTACAATTCCATCCGGAACATACTGCCGGTCCACAGGATTTAGAATGCCTTTTCGACATTTTTCTGGAGACTGTAATAGACAACATGGACGGTCATCCTCGAATATCTGTAAAAGATAGGCTTATTCAGAAGTTGAAATTCGAATCGTCTAAATCGATCGACGAATTTCGCCCGAAGAAGGTACTTATTTTAGGATCCGGAGGCCTTAGCATTGGTCAAGCTGGTGAATTTGATTATTCTGGATCTCAAGCGATTAAAGCATTGCAAGAAGAATGCATTCAAACGCTTCTCATCAATCCTAATATCGCAACTGTGCAAACTACCAAGGGGATGGCCGATAAGGTTTACTTCTTACCGATTATTGCAGAATATGTTGAACAAGTGAGTAAAAATACGTTTATCTTTAAATATTCTTCGTGTTATTAATTCATTAATGGGAATATTTATTATATAGGTAATACGTTCAGAAAGACCAGATGGTGTACTTTTAACTTTTGGTGGACAAACTGCCCTGAATTGTGGTGTAGAATTAGAAAAGACCGGCGTGTTCGAAAAGTACAATGTTAAGATTTTAGGAACACCAATCGAATCCATTATACAGACGGAAGATAGAAAGATATTTGCAGAACGCATCGGTGAGATTCACGAAAAGGTCGCACCAAGTGCGGCAGTATATTCCATTCAAGAGGTAAATTGTATACGATAAACAATATTTGATTGCATTTACATTTAAATAAGAAAACTGTTTCGTTGAATATGTTTTTTTTTTTTGTTCTTTTTTTTAATAAGGCTTTAGAAGCGGCGGAGAAACTTGGTTATCCTGTTATGGCAAGAGCAGCATTTTCTCTCGGTGGTCTTGGGTCGGGATTCGCAAATACAAAAGAAGAATTGAAAATTCTAGCTCAACAGGCTCTTGCTCAGTCCAATCAACTGATCATAGACAAATCTTTGAAAGGTTGGAAGGAAGTCGAGTACGAAGTTGTACGAGATGCTTACGACAATTGTATTACTGTTTGTAACATGGAAAACGTTGATCCTCTTGGAATTCACACGGGAGAATCCATTGTTGTGGCACCAAGTCAAACCCTATCGAATCGAGAATACAACATGCTTCGAACCACGGCTATCAACGTGATAAGACATTTTGGAATCGTAGGAGAATGTAATATTCAATATGCTTTGAATCCAAACACCGAGGAGTATTACATCATTGAAGTGAACGCCAGGCTATCGAGAAGTTCTGCTTTGGCTAGTAAAGCTACCGGTTATCCTCTTGCTTATGTAGCTGCCAAGTTGGCACTGGGTATTCCTTTGCCAGATATTCGTAATTCGGTCACTGGACAAACAACCGCTTGTTTTGAGCCCAGTTTGGACTATTGTGTTGTAAAAATACCGAGATGGGATCTCAGTAAATTCCACAGAGTCAGCACAAAGGTCTGATTTTTTATCATTCTTGTCATAATCTTGACTTGTTTATCTATTATTTAATTTCTTTTGTTTTTCCCCTTTTTTTTTATAAATATTTGGTTGCTTTTTTTTCTTTTAGATCGGTAGTTCAATGAAAAGCGTGGGAGAGGTAATGGCGATTGGTCGTAAGTTCGAGGAAGCTTTCCAAAAGGCTTTGAGAATGGTCGACGAAAATGTGAATGGTTTCGATCCGTATATCAAATTTGTAAATGACGAAGAATTAGAAAAACCAACGGACAAGAGAATGTTTGTCTTAGCTGCATCTATAAAAGCCGGATATTCTTTAGATCGACTTTACGAACTCACCAAAATAGATCGTTGGTTTCTACAAAAGATGAAAAACATTATCGATTACTATTCAGTTTTGGAGAGTATCGATCATACGAAATTGTCATACGATGTGTTATTACGTGCAAAACAAATTGGATTTTCGGACAAACAAATAGCCACTGTAGTGAAGAGCTCTGAACTAGCCGTACGTATACAAAGACAAGAAAGTAACATCAGACCTATGGTTAAACAGATAGATACGGTTGCTGCGGAATGGCCAGCGACTACGAATTATCTTTATTTAACGTACAATGGTACTACACATGACGTAGAATTCCCTGGTGGTTACACGATGGTTATAGGTAAAAAATATACCCATAAATTATTATTCATCGTTTAATTAACGATTTTATTAATTATATAAATTTTTCTAGGATCTGGAGTATATAGAATCGGTAGTTCCGTAGAATTCGATTGGTGCGCGGTAAGTTGTCTGCGCGAATTACGAAATTTGGATCGTAAAACTATTATGGTTAATTATAATCCAGAGACAGTCAGTACAGATTATGACATGAGCGATCGTCTATATTTCGAAGAGATCACATTCGAAGTAGTAATGGACATATACGATTATGAGTGTCCAGAAGGAATAATTCTGTCCATGGGTGGACAATTGCCAAATAATATAGCTATGAATCTTCACAGGCAGCAAGCTAGAATACTTGGAACATCACCGGAATCTGTGGACGGGGCAGAAAATCGTTTTAAGTTTTCTCGCATGTTGGATGGAATAGGAATTTCACAGCCGAGATGGAAGGAGTTAACGAATCTTAAATCTGCCATTGAATTTTGCGAAGAAGTTGGTTATCCTTGTCTGGTACGGCCATCTTACGTTTTAAGCGGGGCTGCTATGAACGTGGCACACTCCAATCAAGATCTAGAATCTTATTTGAAAAGTGCCAGCGAGGTCAGTAAAGAACATCCCGTCGTAATATCGAAGTTCATATTGGAAGCAAAGGAAATCGATGTCGATGCTGTCGCGTACGATGGGGTGATTCTTTGCATGGCTGTTTCTGAACACGTCGAAAACGCTGGTGTACATTCAGGTGATGCCACTCTCGTAACTCCCCCACAAGATATCAATTCAGAAACTCTGACAAAAATCAAGTCCATTTCCAAAGCTATTGCGGCGTCTTTAGGAGTAACTGGTCCCTTTAACATGCAATTAATCGCTAAGGTAATCAAATAGAAATATATATATATATATATATATATATATATATATATATATATATATATATATCGTTTTATTTCGTTTATTTTTTCTTAGGACAATGAGTTGAAAGTTATAGAATGCAACGTACGAGTATCAAGATCGTTTCCTTTCGTTTCGAAAACCTTGGATCATGATTTTGTTGCGATGGCTACGCGATTGATAATCGGGGAATCAATCGATCCTGTTGACGTTCTAGCTGGATGTGGAAAAGTTGGTGTAAAAGTTCCACAATTTTCATTCTCACGCCTCGCAGGTCAATATTGACTCCAAGAAATATTTTTAATGAAAATAAAGCACGATATGGTCATATTTTATTATTTGCGGTTTATAGGTGCCGATGTCATGTTGGGCGTTGAAATGGTATCAACAGGAGAAGTTGCTTGCTTCGGAGAGAATCGTTACGAGGCGTATCTTAAAGGAATGATGAGTACCGGTTTTCATATTCCCCAGAAAGGAATCTTACTCTCAATAGGAAGTTTTAAAGTAAGTTTATAATATTTCGTATATCTTTCAGAGAGAAATATAAAAAAAAAAAAATATGACTAATAATAAACGAATACTTATTGCAGCATAAAATGGAATTATTACCTGCTATTAGAAGTCTTCACAAAATGGGTTATAAGTTATATGCTAGCATGGGCACAGCTGACTTTTATACTGAACACGGTGTCGAGGTATGTAGATAAAAAATTTATTTATAACTATTATTTTTGATTGATCTTATTCTTTAATGATAGATGAAAAATATTTATTTACATCTCGTGTGTATAGATATATATATATATGTATACACACGATCATAGCCATAACAAAGATTGCTTTTTTAACTTTAATGTACCTAGAAGTTTTACAAATGTATTTCATCTTGTGTTAATTGTTACGTATACACATATATACGATAAATTCTTCATATTTTATCACAAAATATGAAGAACTTATTGAAACAATCTTTTCATTATAAATTGAAATTATTACTTTCCATTTCTATTACTTTAATTGTTAAAATAATACAGAATTAATTATAGCAAGTTGTCTTATACCTATTGCATTCGAATTAAAATGATACTTTATACAATTAATGCTACATCAAATCTGTTTCATCGTAACTGTTCTCTCAAATATCGAAAAGTATTCGTCGAGTATTTGTCCTTCGTTGAAACGCACGTACTTTACAAAATAATCTAAAAACAATAAATATCAAATAAGGGCTAGCATCAATTTCAAATACGTTTGCGTTTACGTTTACTTTCCTTTAGTCCTTTAACTATTTAACACTAGTTATACATACATATATGTAGGAACACTGTTTTAAAGAGAATTCAAACTAATTCAAATATAAGTTGTCTCGGACAAGAACGAATCGTTTTCATTTTCTACGAGCGATAAAACTCTGTTCGTCGATTTTTCTTGTTTATCCCTTATTGGCACCGATGAGTTTAAACTTTCCCGATCATTTTGAACTTTCTTTGTCGGAGAAGATACTTCCATAATCGGATCGAACATTCTGTTTGTTGAACTAGGTATTCGGCCAGTCGGACTAGGTACTTTGTTTATTGGACTAGGTATTTGCCTAGTCGGATTGGATATTTTGTTTGTTGGACTAGCTACTCGCCTAATCGGACTGGTTACTTTGTCCACTGGATTAGGTACTCGCCTTGTCGGACTGGATACTTTATCCGTTGAGATAGGTACTGGTGGAGTCGGTGTCGCTACGCGATTTATTCTGGATGAAGGAGGTGTACGTGGTCTTTCCTCAATCATTGCTTTCGTTACCGACGCAGAATCATACGTATGATCCTTTATGTCCGATTGCTTCGTTTCGTTCGCAACAGGTGGTAATTTTTCTAGAGATTCTTTAGTAAAACGATTTTTCAATGGCACAGCAAAAATTGGCTCTTCGACATTTCTGATTGGCTTTTGCTGTGGAACATTTTCGGCCAATTTATAATCCTGCCGTTTTCTAAGGACCCTAATTTTATCGCGATATGCTTTAGCATCTTCCTTCCATCTTGGATGTTCGCAAAGAAGAATAGAGAGTCGATCTGCCTGATCTAAATATATCATCTTTTGTTGAATAGCACGATATTGATGAAAACGTTCGCCCATTTTAATAAAGTGACTGATGAAAAAGTCTAATAATGCGCATAGTCTTATGCCTTCCAAATCGGCACATCGTACCTGAAAATAGGAAAATTTTTTTCTTGGAAAATAATAAATAGCGAAAAATAAAGAAAAAATATTAACACTTTGGAAGAATACTTACCGAAATTTCAATAACCGAATCCGTTGCCTTACGCGGATTTATCAGCGTTTTGTTAGTCACCGTCGGTCTGTTAGCATAGATCTTCTGCTCATCCTCGGTCCGGCTTAAATTTTTGGCGTTCACCCAAAAACCACCAGGTCGAGTATCCGTGTATATAGCTTTACCGCTCTTTGTCGTACTATACTCGTCCTCGGTCGACTTGGACATAGGCTTGTGAACATATCCGGTAAGGGCCGGATTAATCAACGTCAAGACATTGGCGGTAAGGATGTTTAAAAGTAATCCAAAATTAATTTGAGGAAAGAATTGCTGATTATACTTGACGTTCTCCATCGCATGAAAGACGTACATTATTGGATTCTCGAGAATTCGCTTGATCTGCTTCTGCGTGTGTAATAGATGCTCGCTTGGTATTTTTTGAAAGAGATTCCTGTCTCTGATAAAATAATCCGATAGAATCGGATCGTTCTGACTGATGTAATAATACATGGATTCCAGAAATTTAATTAGACACTCGCCAGTCCGATTATTCGGCCATTTACTCGGTCTATCATTCTCTTCTATCATCCAAAATAGTCTATTCCTGATGTGTGCCGTCGTCAGTCCGAACATAGAATCGAATACCGGCCTTATAAATGTCTTGTGCAGCATCAGTGCCATCAAGTAAACTTGTATCTGAGCAGATGTCATACAAGTCTCCAAATATCGTTCGGCAGCGGGAAACGTCAATAGCCATTCAATATTTTCATAAATATTTAAACCCTTCCTAGGCGAAAATCCTTCCGGTACTATGTAACATCCCAAATTTCTTATTTCCCCAAGATCGTCGTCGCTGGGCCAGGTGCTACGAGGACGATTCAACCATTCTTTAGCATCATCGGGCCATTGGGACCAAATACTTGGTATGATCTCGTAAGGTTCTACCATGGTGAGTTTCGTTGCGTGAGATATTATTACCTTGTCGTAATAAATAATACAACCCTCTGGTTTCATATCTTCCACCGAGTCGTGATCGAATCCAAAAACGTCAATTAGCTGATGGATGAAGACTCCGAAAAAGTGTTTCATAAAGTAAAGACTGCTAACATAAAAGACGTTGTAATTGTAACGTTTAAGAACCTGTCGTATTCTTTTCTGCTTGTTGTTCATTGGATATCTTTTTTCCTCGAGAGGATCGTATATTTTTCCCTCGCTGGTGTAAGTGATCTTTTTGAAACATTTCCGTGGTATTTGACTTATATCGGAATCTTCGTCGGGATATACGGTTTCTGTATTCTTCGATACATCACCGCTAGTATATAAATCGTCGCAACTTCGCGAGAGGTTACAAGTATGATTACAGCTACAATCGCTGTCACTGTCGACTACATAGTTCCCAGATCTATAACCAGAACTGATGCTACTTGCTCGACTAAAGTTCGAATAAAGTTTCGTTTTATTGTAATGTTTGGTCCTTGAATGATGACCTCCACAATTCGGATAACCGTTTCTCGGAGGTGGTTCGGGAACTCTAGAGGATCTTTCCTCGATCAAAGAATGTACCTTATAATGATCCGATTCGACTTTGATTCGATCATGAGAACTGCCCGGTTCATAAATGTTCTCTTGGGAAAAACATTTTTGTTTTTCGTACAGAGTATCTTCGTCGTAAAGGTTAGACGTGGAATTACTATGATTGTACTTCGAAGACCGAAGAGAATTTTTGGATTGCTTATCTAGAACTACGCCTCTATTCCGTGTGTATTTTGAACAGTATATGCTATCTCCGTCACTGTAAAAGCCATCGTCGTTTTTCATACCATTTGATTCTTCTTCCGCTATCACTTTTTTCAATAGTGTATCCTCCTGCAGTTGTAGTTTCACATATCCTATATATGTATATATATATATAATATATATATATATATATATATATATATACATATACATATAGATAATATATAATAAGTAATTCTTAAAATTATATCGCAAAATAATATTGACTTTTTTGTACCAACCTCGATGTTCGGTTTGTTTCAATATCATACTATAAATGGAATTATCGTTCATAGGGCTATAAGTTGCATCTTCCTCGATAACCTCAATGTTGTCGTGTACAACGTAAATTCGAACGGGTTGTAGTGGTTCAATGGTTGGACGTAAAGTTTGTCTTGACGACGTAAAGCCTACGTTCCGTGCTACTTCTTCCTGAAGAACGTCCGGCAATAAGACATGCTTATGCGGAGCCAATTGTTCGTTTAAGTCCGCTTCGCGAGACGACACCAACCCTTTCCTAATGCGTGCGATATCCCTGAAAGTAATTATTTGCTATAAAAGATTTTTAAACTGGACGATTTTTCACGAGCTATCACAATATCACGGTCATATTATTTATACAATATGATCGTAAAGATCGTCGATTAAATTAATCCATGTCAGAATAATTCGTATCAATATGATTCGTGGAATTCGTTCATTCGTGTTTTTTTCTTTCTCGCAAAGAACAAAGTCGATACAGAAGAAGAAGAAAAAGAAGAGAGAGAAAGAGAAAGATAAAGCACATTTCTTTGTGCTTGAAATTAATATTTAAGTTAACTACTTGATTTAATTTTTATATAATAGTCAAGTATTTTGATTTTGAATATATACATGACATAGTCAAGAAAGAATTATGATTGATAAAGTATACATCAATAGCCTTCTATGGCCCAAATCATCGTATCAGTATTTGAGATATCGAAATTATACGATTATAGATAAACTTATTTAATACTTGACCGTTTTAAAAACATGAGGATAACGCAAGCGCGATCAAAGTCTATATCTTACAACTTTCTACGGAACAATTTAATCATCCATATAAATGTTTAATATTGACATTGTTCTTATTTTTTTGAAAGATGTTACTAGAATATTTCTCAATATTGGTACATCTTATCAAAGAAAAAAATTATCTTTACACATCGAACACTATCGTAAAACTACAAATCATAAAAATCGTTCGAAAGTGACTGCAATGCTTCGAAAATAATATTCTTCGATAATAAAATTAAAATCATATATAAATGATTAAGAATGTAATCGTATCGAAGTTTAAAAAAATTAACATTTTATTTTTTCTGCATTGTCATCATTGATCTCTACTTGAGTTTAACTACCATCCACTGTATGACAAAAAAAAGGAAAAAAAAAATAAACGAAGGAAAAAACACTTAAAAATAATCGAGTAATCACGATATCGACAGAATACACGCACACTCTCACTCACTCACTCATATACACACGCACACATTCTCTCTTTGAGGGAAGTAACAAAAGAAAAAAAAAATGTCGATATGGCTTACTTTTCGTAATTTCCAAAGAATTGCACGCACATCATAAGATTATTAAGTACAAAGTGTTCTGGTTCGTTCCTTATGGTTCTTCTCAACCATTTCATTTCCATATCTTCATTCTCGTCATAGTCATCTTCCATATCGGAACTTCGATTTCTATCATCACCCTTAGCTTTCTTGCTCTTATCTTTTCTTGATCTTCTCGACTTGATGTTGCCCATTGTCTCTTCTCAAACGAACTCCTTTCGATGACGATAGGTTTACTTGTACGATAACTTTTTCCGAGGGTGGAGGGAGAAGATCGATATGTATGATCGACGATAGGATTATTTTTCGCGATCGCACTCGTGGTGTCCTTTATTTTTGATAAATAACTCCCGTCGTATTTTTTATTTTGAGCGTTACCCATACAAGGTAAGCTTTAACGATGTCAGCCATTGAAACCAATCATTGTAGGCGTACACGAAAGGTATCTGTACTCGATATTCCGCAAAGATCTGTGAGACAGTAGTCTCCCCGCGACTGCCGCCCGTCGATAAATAGCTATCTCGTTATCGAACAACCCAGGAGAACGTTTTTAATCAACTCTTCACTATCAGTTATCGACAAACACGTAAAATGTAAAAAATGTCCCGCCTACCTTGTATCATGATGACGTGATATATAAAACGTTGATCCTTTTACGAAAAGTTTAAATGCATTACAATTGCAGTAGGATTCGTTAGGAAAAGCTAAAATATATGAATCCGTAAGATTTAAAAGAACATTTCTTTCAAGATAAAATCATATATACTCCTCGTCGTAAATTAAAGTTTAGGATAGAATCTTTAGTTTGAGATTATCCAAGGAAGAGGAAATTAAATCAAGAGCTTGTCTATCGAAAACGTATACCTATTTCTATCTAAAATCATTATCATGTTTATCTTTTTAACAATTATAGATTTATATCGAACAGATTTTACGTTCGATGATAAAAAGAAAAGGCTCAGGATAACAGGATCAATAATTAGTTAAAATATCTCTGTTTGATGATTGAAGGCTTGACAGATTTCCTGACGTCACATGCAGATATACCTACCAGTTACAATAGATAAAAATAACAATATTATCTAATCTTTCCCTTAACCCTTATCTTAACGCGATTATATCTATATTAATTTTTGGACTAGAATAAGTATTTTGCATTCCACTGGTATAATAAATATATCCATATGATATGGATCTCTGTTGATCTGGGGTGATTAAAAAAATAAAAAATGAAATTATTCGCAAAATCGAACTAATAAGCCATTTAAGTAATTGACAGTAAAATATATTAAGTATTAATCATTAGTTGAATTTGTTTTTTTACTTATCGTTGTATAAATATATATATACATATATGTGTATGTGTATGTATATATATATATATCATATATATTATTTATAGCGATTATCTTTTCGATAAGTCTAATCTTATTATCTACGTCTACCTATTCCGCACGATTAAACGATCTAAAATAATAGAATAAAAATAATAAAATAAATTAGAATCTTATTTATTATGGTGTGTGTGGGTTTGTGTGTGTGGGTGTGTGTGTGTGTGTGTGTGTGTGTGTGTGTAATTGATGATTTTAACCGTTTTAACATTCTTTTTCATAGATAGAACCGGTGCAATGGACTTTCGAAAACATCGGTGTTAATGAAGACTCGAGTCCGAGCGAATTGCGACATCTTGCTGATTTCCTTTCGAAAAAGCAATTCGATCTGGTCATTAATTTGCCAATGAGAAACGGAGGGGCTAGGCGTGTTTCAAACTTCATGACACATGGCTACCGTACTAGAAGATTAGCGGTAGATTACTCCGTTCCTCTTGTCACGGACGTAAAATGTGCCAAACTACTCGTCGAGGTAATGAACCATTAAAATAATTACGCCATGAAAATCTGATAATTTTGAAAATATAAAAAAGTTCGACGTTGAACGATGACTCATATTTTCAAAATTAATCTATGAAGTACTTAAACAAGTATTCCAATATAAGTAATGTTTCTTTATAATCGGAACGTTATAAAATACAGGTATCAAATGATCAAAGTCCAGCCGCATAGTTCAGCGATTAGCCGTCGACCTCTACTTTCGTAAAAATTTCTTAAAATCAATATTAAATCATTTCTTAACCTTTTATATTATCTCGCTAGATAAAAATAATAGTAAAACGTATAAATACTAATAGGATGTTAGTCGTGCGTACTAATGATGTGCATTGCGTATCATATTTCTAGCAATAATCTAATCGCTTTCTATACCTATATAGATATTTGTTTTTGTTCTTTTCTTTTACGATGAAAATAGCAAAGAGTGCTTACACTCGGTGAAATAAACAAAATTCTTACGATATTTTATAAGAGCATGAGACTTTGTTATGCAGTCGTATGGAATTGTACTATGCGATTCAAGGTCAATCGAGGGCGAACATAATGATCGGAATAACGTTTTAATACGATAACCCCTCTCCATTTTTACAATAGGCAATGAGAATATTGGGTGGACGTGCACCGCGTATGAAGACACACACGGATTGCATGTCCTCCAGAAGGATGATAAAGTTACCCGGTTTCATCGACGTGCACGTGCACACTCGTGATCCTGGCGCGAATCATAAAGAAGATTTCGCATCTTGCACGGCCGCCGCTTTGGCTGGAGGTATCACTATGATATTCGCGATGCCCAACACCAATCCAGCTGTCGTTGATCATCAATCCTTTGCCTTGGCAAAAGAGGTAAGAAATTGATATATATTATTAATGGTTTACGACCTTTACATAATTGATTTCATTGCTATCGTCACAATATTTCATTTATATTCTTAGCTTATCCTTATACTTCTCGCAAATACGTTTTTGGATTTGCAAGGAACGAGGGAGAAAAAAGAAAGGTCAATATACGAAGCTTTTTTATCAGATCTAAGTACGATTTTTTGTTTCTTTTTTTTTTTCTTCCTACAACTATACATTTCCGGTGTGAGCGTGAAAAAAAACTGTTCGCAAGTTTCATTCCATATCTTTTCTGTTTGATAAGTAGCGTGTATTGAGATAATAAATGATGTGTAAAAATTGTTTTACATCATTTATAATACTACGCTAAAAATAAAATCAAAGGAATGTTCGCGGACTCCATTCGACCTTGTGAATGAAGTTTGAAACTAGATCTCCTTACATCATCTAATATAACTCAATTTGAAAAGAGTTAGGCAAATGAAGACGTCCGTTTTGTATCAATTGAAAAGAGAAAAATTGTTAACATATTTGAGTCTCGTTTATATATATGAGAAAAATGTAAATATTTGCATCTTATCCTTTGATAAAACCTTTTTTCTCTTTGCCAAATTTATTAGCACACTTTCGAAAACGTGCGTCTTATCGAAAGGCACGTGATATAATCGATAAAAGCGGAAGTTGTCCATAATTGCATCAAAGATAAGCACTTTGATAATATAATCAACAAAATTACACTACTTATTCTTTAAATGGTTAATAATTTCTCTTTTAATTTCAATTTTTATTTTTATCTATTTAGCGTGCGATAGCCGGTGCACGATGCGATTATGCACTTTTCATAGGTGCTTCGGCGGACAACCATATTATAACACCAGAAATCGCTCCCCTCGCTGCAGGTCTCAAGATGTATCTTAACGAGACCTTCACGACGCTACGTCTGATTGATCTGACCGTTTGGATAAAGGTAAAGTCGAGACCTTCAATTCTATAAATGCATTCGTTGATTACTCATCTCTAATCCATTTCTAATCTCTAATACGGGGAAAAACGTAGGTACTTTCCTCAGGTACTTTGCAGATAACAGCTTATGTACACGATCGAATACACCTTATCGTGCATCTATCATATCACACAATACATTCCATTGCAGCATGTAACTTAGAATGTTAACCCGTTTTAATCATACTATCGCTGCAATTTTACAAGCCGGAGATTTGAAAGAGAGAGAGAGAGAGAGAGAGAAAAGCATTAGCAGAGATTGCAACCGTTCAAAACATTCTTATCTAACTTCGATAATAACAAGATATATAAAAGGATAAAAAATATCGAATTAGAAAGGATTAATATCACTTTTAACGTAACGTTTAATGTCACACGTTCATTTACAGCATTTCCAAAGCTGGCCGAAGAAATATCCTTTATGTGTTCACGCCGAAGGACAAACAACGGCAGCCATTCTTCTTTTGGCCAATTTACACAATAGACCAGTTCATATTTGTCACGTCGCAAGAAAAGAAGAAATTCAAATCATACGCGCTGCCAAGGAGAAGGTTTATACTTTTACATAATATGTATTTTAAAAATACATATATATATATATATATATATATATACATATTTTATATATATATATATATATTATTATATATATATACATATTTTATATATATATATTATTATATATATGTATATATATACATATTTTCTTTGGTCGATCGAATAAAAAATGTAATATATCTTGAAATATTTGTTCAGGGTCTTGCAGTTACATGCGAAGTATGTCCGCATCATCTTTTCCTCTGCAAAGACGATCTTAAACGTATAGGCGAAACGAAGGGTCAAGTACGACCTTCTCTGGTATCAAAAGAGGATCAGCAAGCATTATGGGACAATTTAGATGCTATTGATTGCTTCGCGACAGATCATGGTAAACAAAAGAAAGCGAAGATTTTATATCTGATCTGAGTTTTCAGTTTGCAAAGGAATAACCATTTGGATTTTTGTCTTTTTTAGCTCCTCACACCGTACAAGAAAAAACAAGCAAGAATGCACCTCCAGGTTTCCCAGGTTTGGAAACAATTTTACCATTGTTATTGAATGCCGTACACGATGGAAAACTTACGATGGAAGTAAGTATAAAAAAAAAAAATCGTTTACCGAACGACAAATAAAGAAAAAAAAATGGTAGATAATTTTTATCGAGAATTTTTTGCGCTCGAATATAAAAGATATGCGAAACAAAAAAAAAGAAAAAAAAGGAAGTTATTTATTAATGAAAGAAGTACATTGATTTCCTAACTAATTCTAAGAGTGAGGAATCGTGTTATATTTATCGCATTTCTAAAGACAAGCTTTATTTCGATATCTTTTCTCTTCGAGATAAGCCAGGAGACTTTATCCGATTAGGTATCATTGGCAAGGAGCGCGAAAGCCATAATGTTTTTATATACCTATTTCCTCTTTTTTTTCTTTTCTTTTTTTATTATTTATCTTTGCGATTATATATCTCTGTCATAGTTTTATTTGAACTGCAAATAAATTCAAAGCCTCTTTATTCTGATGTTTATTTATAAAAACACAAAAAACGTATTAATATTTCTGAACAGTTCCCGTTATTTCCGACACACCTTTCGGATAAAAATTCGTCGTTTCGTCGATTTTAAACTAACATATAATAAAAAAAACTCCTTTAAAATCCTACCAAATTCATCATTTTTAAAATTCCAACTCAAAAACTGTTGGAACCACTGTTTTCGAGTTGGAATTTAATAACCAATACTATCACGTGACATTGCAATTATGTTAACTAATAAGTTTAGAATGAAACGTAGGAAATATTTCATATTCTTCGTTTAATATCTAATGTAACATAAAAAAAAAGACGAACATATATATTGCAGGCACTGGTCGACAAGTTTTACAGAAATCCGAAGAAAATCTTCAATATACCAGATCAACCGAACACCTACGTTGAAGTTGATCTAGATGATGAATGGGTCATACCAGATGCTATGTCTTTTAGCAAAGCTCAATGGACACCATTCGCAGGGATGAAAATCCGTGGTTCGGTTCATAGAGTAGTTCTTAGAGGGGAAGTTGCTTACGTTGAAGGACAAGTTTTGGTTAATCCAGGATTCGGTCAGGATATCAGAGAAATTCAAATAAAGATGAAACATCCATCTATCGTTTATGCACCCACGATCGATGTAAACGTTAGTAGACCTGGATCAGGCTTAGATAATCTTTTATCGCCTAATATTCACGATCGTAATAGTGAATTGGAAGAAGAACAATTAGGTGAGGAAACGCGAACTATTATTGTATCTGATCTATAATAATTTATTCGTATCAGATATTTTACTTTACCCAATTATTTTATTTTTCTTCAGAACGCTATAATCACTTATTACAACCCATCATTCAAAAATCGAACGTTCATTTCGCATCGGACGTCGATCATCCAAAGCTATTAGGAGTTCAACGAACAATTTCACCGTTGTCCTTTAGTAGTTCTATACGTCACAAAAGCGAAAGTAATTTAAATCTCCATGTACAGCCAACGACATCGAATCACATTAGCTGCAACTTAACTGGACATCATATTCTTTCGGCGGATATCTTCAATAAGGAAGAATTGAAAGAAGTTTTCCATCTCGCCGAAACATTTCGTAACGCGATTCGAAAGGAACGAATGTTGGATCACATCTTGAGAGTAAGATTATTGATTATTGTGATATAGAAGTATTATCACATAAGCAGTTATTCGTCTTTAAAATTTTAATTTTATTTTATCTAGGGTAAAATTATGGCATCTATTTTCTACGAAGCCAGTACAAGAACTTCCTGTAGTTTCTCGGCTGCTATGGAACGACTTGGTGGAAGGGTAATATACATGGATGGTTCTACGTCGTCGGTGAAAAAGGGAGAAACTCTGGAAGGTTCGTAACTGCTCTTCTTTTTTTTTTTTTTTTTTTTTTTAATATATATTCTAATTGATGATCTTTTTTCGATCACAGATTCGGTAGCCGTAATGGCTGGTTACGCTGACGTCGTTGTTGTTCGACATCCAGAACCTGGTGCAGTATCAGTAAGTACACATATTCGAAATATTGCATAAGTAGATAAGTGACGAATAAACTATCCTATATATTATTATCTATTTTATAGAGAGCATCTCAACACTGTAGAAAGCCCCTAATAAATGCTGGCGATGGTGTTGGTGAACATCCCACTCAAGCCTTATTGGATATCTTCACAATTCGTGATGAGATCGGTACTGTGAACGGTCTGACAATTACGATGGTCGGCGATTTGAAGCATGGAAGAACCGTTCATTCTCTCGCCAGGTTAATGCAATAAAATCAAATTCTCTATCCTATACATCGATCGTAAATTATTAAATATAAAAATCCGTATCACAAAATTATCACTTTTTATTCTATATATTACAGTATAATAACAATCGTTCTAATTTATCTCTTTTCGATATCATTTTCATATTTTTATCATATAATAACGATCAATATTTGTTATCGATCAATGTATCTAAAGTAGTCGGTCAATTCGTATAAATCTTTTGATTCATAGAATTTTCGTTTCGTATTCATTACCAATTAAAAAAAATCTTTTATTCGATCCGTCAATATGTCGACTAATAATTATCATATTAACTCAATTTCAGGTTATTGACCTTGTATAACGTAGAACTACGATACGTTTCTCCGTCTGGACTTGAAATGCCCGAGCACGTAATGAATTATGTGTCAAAGCGCGGCGTATCCCAGGAAATGTTTCAAAGTCTTGAAGAGGCATTGCCAGATACGGACGTACTTTATATGACACGTATACAACGCGAACGTTTCGTAACCCAGGATGAATATCGACAGGTAAAAAGAATAATTTTGTACTGACATATATTACTCGTGTATAAAATATAAGAGATGTTAATGAATCTTATATCGATCATTAACTATCCTAAGCGTGTACGTTCATTCCACTTAATCATATTTTCATGTTCAATCACCTGTACCACTAATTACGAATTTCGATGTAAATTAGTTTTGAACTTTTCAAATGAGTCCAAAACGCGAAAATAAATCGTAATAAAAATGTTATTTATTTTTTCGCAGGTTTGTGGTCATTTCATAGTGACGCCGCAATTAATGTCGCGTGCCAAAAGGAAAATGGTAGTCATGCATCCCCTTCCACGTGTCTTCGAAATAAGTACAGAATTCGACATGGATCCTCGCGCTGCGTATTTTAGGCAAGCCGAGAATGGTGTTTACGTTCGCATGGCTCTTCTTGCCATGGTTCTAGGTCGTTTCTGATTCATCGAGGTCAATGTCCGTTTTCTTAGACCAGCTTGTGGGTTAAGGTCAAAACGTCGAAAAATTTCCTCAAGGAGAAGGCCACAGGAAATCACCCACCTGAAATTCCAATTAGACTGTGATAAATATCGTGCGTTACAACAAATTCTGCTAATTTACACATTACTGATATATATAAATATATATATATAAAAATATATATATATATATTACATAAAATGTAATATTTTCTTACAATCAATCAAAATTATAACACTTAAGCTGAAACTGTCCGAGAATCATGACAATATTATTCAAGAAAATATATCATTATAGTTTTATATTATAAATATTTTATCATATTTCTCTAGAGAATAATTCAAACTAGATTATGTATATAATCATTCCACTTAAATGTACGTTCGTTCAAATTTCTATATTGATTACGCGCCGTTTATATGGATTTAACAAACAAAATAAACAAGAAATACAAAGAAAAATTCTTCGTCGTTAAAAAAAATTATTTTTATTAATAATATGATAATCTTAATATATATATATATAAATGATTCTACGAAATATTAATCATAATCCTTTATTAAGCACGAAGAGATAATTAATCGTGATTTAAGTCACATCATGCTACGTAAATTATTTTGATTTACTTTTCAATATCTTATTGAGTCAGAGACTGTTTCATGATTTTCTTCGACGCTACGTCAGAAAATCTCACTCTTATGAGGCAAGGTAAAAGAATATAATTTTAATCCGATATAACGTTATCTCAAATCGTCACGAAGGTTATTTCATTATCTTCGTGTTTTTGTTCCACATTCTTTTATTTTAACATCATTCTCCTTAAACATGCAATCATTTATATCATAGAATATTCCTTTATTTCAATTATTTCAATTGTTTCAATTATTTCCAATTATTTTTAATTTTAATAAAATTATGACAGTAGAGGATAGGTTTAAAAGAGAGCAAATACTTTTACTAGTAAATATTTTCGATTTCTTTAATAATAATGATAATACTTATGTACACTGTTCGTGCATTTGCATATATATATATATATATATATATATATATATATATATATATATATATATATATATATATATATATATACACATTTATACATATCATATATAAATAAGCATTATTCTATAATAGGTGACGATAATGCACGATAATGCACTATAATTTACAAATACTTTTGGCATAAGATTATTTTATAAAAAAAAAAAAAATGTTCACAAGAGGAATATCCATCCATCGCTTTAGCAGTCAAACTTGTAGGATTTGTTGCCGTTTAAAAGGACAGATTTTACGTATCGAAATTTATGCATCGATATCGTTATCGATGCATAAAATTCGCGACGTTAACCGTTCTACTTTTTTATTACGTTAAAAATCCACGGTATTTCTAAAACAATTGCAAAATTTCTTTCGTTACTTACTTTAAAATAAAATTTACGCGTAAATAATACTAAAATATAATTCGAGAGCTTATCGACATGACTATGATAACTAATAATTATAATAATCACAAGGCACACAAGAACATTTCTTCAAGTATAGAGACGATCATAAATAGATACAGTCATGCATTCTCATAATCTACCATACGTGATTCGCAAGTTTAAGTAGTCAAACACGCGCAGTATTTCATATCTCTCTCTTTCTCTCTCTCTCTCTCTCTCTTTCTCTCTCACACACACACACACATGTCTTTTCCAATTCAGATTAAACAAGGTCACGACCAAATTTTTTCTCTTACTTCGCTTCGATATCTCTGATGTGAAATGGAGCAAGCTAACGCAAGGCCAAGACCTTTTCTTATGGAGTCATGGTCATTTATCAAAAATCGTAAGAGAAAAGATTTTCATTCGTAACAAAGTTTTTCTTATATATATATATATATATATATATATATTTATTTATTTATTTATTTATATATTACATATATAAATTCGTTGGAACAATTCTAGAGAAAAATTAATGGTAGCTTGTTGAGAGATATGTATCAAATATTTTCAATGATATACTTTTTTCTGTTTATTTAACCTCTCCAATAAAACGGTCATTGGTTACGATAATTTGAATCTCGTTGTACGTGATTCTCAATTCAATTTATATTTGAAAATCAATAATCGAGAAGCAACCCAGCGCAATCGTATAAAACAATCGAGAAGAGACGTTGATCGACCAATGATCGATAATTCGTTAGTTTCAATAAATCGGTACCTGCTCTTTCTTGCTGCTTTTCAATGGAAAAAAAAGCACGATGAAGAAGAGTTACGTAAAAGAAGATTGCATAAATCACAGCGATAAAACACTATGTCGTTCGACTTCGTAGTAGTAATGGATATACAATATCCTATCAACGTTGTTCGTGAAATTTTTTCGTAAGTTCGTAGAAAAAAGTCATTAGTTGTTTCTGTTTGTTCGACTGTTTCGAACGAAATTCGTGCACTTATATTAGTCAATACGAAAAGAGAATCGTTCGATCGAAGAGAATCAAACTATGGCATCTCTCGTTGAAAACGAATCGGTTGTATCGTTTGGACACATATCGGAGGCAAAGGACTTAACGTCGTCAGGTTGTGTCCTTCGAACGCGTGGAATTTGTGGCATTTTTAGTCTCGGTTTCCTCTTCTTAAATGTTTCCTTCTTTCTATAGTAACATCATTTATTATTATATAAAATTTCAATGATTTTCAGAAAAAAAAATAAAAGAAAAGAAATTATTACTTACTGATGTTTACAATCGATAAAAATTCCCATTGAAAATAAAATAACAATAGTGACGATTACGCCAATTACTACGACGACCAAAGTTACGATCGCATCTTCTTCTTCCGGCGTGAAAGGTGTTTCCGTAGTCGACCAAGATATACCTGAAAACGTATTTAATACAGTTATTTCGTATATATATATATATATGTATATATATATATATATATATATATGTATATATATATGTATATATACATGTATATATATGTATATATATGTATATATACATATCACTAATTATTTTATCATTATATTTATCAAACATCCTAGCTGCGCAATAGAAAGTGCACGGTAAAAGCGGTCAATTATACAACACTTTTCTTACCAGTCTAAAAAACGCATTGTCCAATAGAGAAAACAAAAAGTAATTGCATTCTAATCTCACGAGAACGCCGGCTGTTTTTCGAAATCAAATTTCTAACACGGAAAAGTTATGTATATCCGTATGACATATCATCGTTACGTACGTATCTATGTAATTGATACATTTACAAGGTACAAACAAGCTAGAATTTCAAACTTCGCTGAAGTATACATATATAAATTGTCTACTACGTGATCAAAGATAACCTTTGGTTTCTAACGCAACGATGGAAGTGGAACTCGATGATAAGATTATTTTAGGATGCGTCATTGTTTAGAAGAATTAGATTCCTGTTTAATTTATTTAATGGTCAGTAAATACTAAATAAGCATTATTCCACGCGCATATTGAAGACGATATCCTGGAAGCAGATCATCCAATGATCGGCATTCTAATGTTCGCACATGGAGATCACGTTACGTCACTTTCACAATAGCAAAGGTAAGTAACCTGAGCATTCATACTAAAAATGCAGACAAAAGAATTAGACTTTGACATTTCGATTGACGTCACTTTGAACGTCAAAGGACCTTTTAAGATAAACAACAACGACATTGAAGTTTAAGCTTTTAGACGGCTCGTTATGCCGAACCGCACGTAGATCATCCAGAATGACGTATAGGTCAGAGTGAAAAGCGGGAAGTGCCATCTAAAATTTCACAAGAACTATTTCTAGTTGGACGGGTCAGGTATGCCATATTAGAATTTATATCGGATGTACTGTTCTCGGTACAAATGGTTATGAATTTTTCCCTCGTTTTAATTTCTAGATTTTTATCTTTGTCATCGTGGGGTAAAAGTAAAAAAAAAAGAAAAAGAAAGAAAATGGACGAGCGTAATTCTAGGAGCGTTAACGATCGAACGTCTCTTTCTCCTTCGCATAGTACAACCATACACCTGCGATTACGTTACTAGCCAGAGTTCGCTATACCTATTCGTCCGCGTCTTCGCATACACATATATATATATATATATATATATATATGTATACGTACGTACGTACGTATTTACGTAGATATACGCACATCTACACGTACTCAAGGAAAAGGAAAACGAGCATACACCGAGCGATACCAGTCGGTACCTGCTAGTGTGAAAGTTATTCCTGACGGCTAAGGCCGTTCTGCATTTTTCGAATAACGAGACAGCGAGTTGCCTGTTCGTATATAACCATATACCATTATCAATAGAACGCTCATACAATAGCACAACCGAACGTAGATCTCCTCAAACTTCCAAGAATCGTAAGACCGCGTGCATTTAACTAGATGAATGGACTTGGAAAAATGACAATATTCTTTACATCGTTTCTAACAATTTTCACTGGGTTTTTATTCATAAATTAAACATTATATTTTACGATAAACCGGCTGCTTTAATCACCGATAATGGTCTTTGGTCGTTCAAAACAAAAGTTGTTTTAAAATATTCTTTAATGTACGAACTTTGTGAATCGACATTTGTTTTCTCTAAATCATCATAATTAACATTTAATGTGCTTTTTATCAATTTATCGAAATCTTACGGGGGAATAAGTTCGATAAGAGTTCTAACTCTTGAAATACGAATGTCTCCGGTCTTAACGAAAATCTCCTACCAAAAAGAAAAAAAGAAAAAAAAAAATAGGAAAACAGAGGATAATATACGAGTCCATTTCCGTAGTAATGTTTATAAGGTCCGAGAGGAACCTATCCCCTAGAGAAATATTCCTCCTCATTCCGATAGGCCGAGATAATCGCAATTCGACACGACAGGCGTTTTCCACTCACGCTCGCAGCAAAAGGTTACTCGTATAAAAAGGAATCTCGCATTCATTAATTTACTTTCCAGTATAAATAAATTAAATTAATTAGTATCGTCGTAAAACAATGAGACAATTTTTTTCTCTTTTGAAATTTTACGATTTCCTTCTTTTTTTCTTTTTTTTTTTTTACCAATTAATTATACTTATTAGCTTCTGACAACTGTTATAAACACACTATTACTGTTTTTTCTTTCTTTATATATTTATTATAGAGTTTCGGGACCCGAAACACTCCGTGAATGATTTATCACATCACCGAGCTTTATTTATTATTCAACAAAAATGAGTTCGCGTTATTCTTATTTTTGCGATAACAACCATATACATTCTCTTCTTGTTCTTCTTCGAAACGCAACGCAGAAATAAAAGAACGAATAGCGAATCTGGTAAAGTTTGATTAAGAAACGTTCATTCCTTCGGCAAGCTTTTAAGGATAGTCGCTTAAAAGTTGACATTTTTTTCCTGAAAAGCACACGTTGTAAGTTAGATTGGTCGGACGTTTTCAATTAAACTCTTCGATGATATTTTTCCAGAATAGTTAGATCGTTTGGCAATCAATCCCTGGACCGTTTTTCACTTTCGAACGTAACTATTTCGAATTGAAATGTGCAAAGTAATTAACAATGTACGAGACTATCTTGAAATTTATAAGAATTTTATCATTGAAGTGGCATAAATTTGTATTGTGGCATAAAATTGTAGATAAAAAGCAAGATTTAATAATAGATATCTTACAGATCGAAAATTTCGAATAATATAATATCGTATTATTTTGTACTTAAGAAAAGAAAATAAAAATAAAAGAAAAACAATACATATTATCTTTCCACTGTTTTGATAATAATTATTATTCGGAATAGTATTGTTGTTTAGTCATTTCAACAAAACTTTCCGTAAAAATTTAGTATACTATATAGAAAAATGTACGAGGATTCGCGCCGGAACTCAGAACTTCGGCACCTGTTGATTCTTTCCTTGCAGTCTCGTGACAAAAAGTCCGTTGAAAACGGTATTTAATTATGTATTTCACGATACACAATGAAGGACGGACTAAAACAAGTTTTCTATGAAAAATCGCACGTTCCAATTTCTCCTGAAAGTGGCGATGAAGTCGATACTCCGAGAAAGTATTCAGTTGTACATCGTTTTGTAAGACCTCGTCATTTCTTTCGATTTTATATACGATAAAGGTCATTATTTCGTCGATATGCTTTCACCGACATAAGTGAGAAAATACTTTTACTCGTTCGACGATTTGATTTGGCAAGCACCTTCGAAATCACCGACGCAACGACAAGACCCATCGCAAATTAAGCGCATTCAAAGGTCAAACAAATACTATACGATAAATCATTTATTGAGTTTTGCTTTCGAGTACATTGCTCCCGTTTCTACATTAAAAAAACAAAAGGTAGAAAGAAAGAAAGAAAGAAAGAAAAAACGTTTCAATCTTGGCACAAGATCGAAGGATTTTATACTTTCAAGAGAACATTCGCCGTAATGGAATTCCGAAATCGGTCGAGAGGTATGGATTTTGTTCTTTGAAGTATTCCCTGACACATCGTTTAATAATTTAAACGTAATATCCGAATATTCTATTGACCTCTCATCACGAAATTCCTCGTATTAAAAATTTACGAGCAGATTTAATATTCGTCGATCAGTTTCAAAGCCGCATTCATTATCGTTTGTTTGTATCCAGATAATATAAAAAACCAATAAATCAATGCTTCGAAATGATTTTCGCCTTTTCTCTGTGAAAATCGTCGAGAATGTAAAGTAAAAAATAATAAAGAGAAATAAAATAAAAGCCGAAAGATATTAATGTAATACAATTTTACAGTCACAGTTAGTAACAGAAGTAATTCCTATGGGAAATACCTGATTCTTATAAAAGAATACAAAAACATGAACAAAAAAAAAAAGAGAGAAAAACAAATATCTCGAGAGGGGAAAAAAAACAAAAAAGACTCATCTGGATCACTGGATACAAAAACGCACGTATACAGTAACAAGAAATACCAAAACTATTTCTTGTAATTTCCTTTACGAGAAATCAACGAGTTGGATCTGGGAAATCAACTTTTCCAATTACAAAAGAACCTCTTTACCTTTGGTGGTTGTGGCGAGTTTATCGGTGACGACGCTTCGCATTTGCGTTCCCATTTTTTTCGAAAATCAAATCCTCTAAAGGAATTTTCACTTTTGTCGAAAAAACAAAAATTTAACGAGATAAGCTAAGAAGATAGAAGAAGGAATGTGAAAGATAATGCAATATTTCGAATCTATTGGCTAAGGATTAGACCCTCAAGCTTTGACCTCGTACGACTCGTATAACACGAATATTTGGAATCTTCCGAACGTAGCGTCGCGACCGGTTCGAGATCCTGAGGTAAACTGGCGAGCACATGCCTCGACTAGCACACGATATGCCTCTCGTCGAAGCTCACTCTGGAAGGACGGAGACGGTAGCCAGAGAAAAGAAGGATGGAAACTGAGATTGAGAGAGAGGGAAATAGTGAAAGAGAGAGATAGAAAGAGAAAGAGAGAGAGAATAAGGTTTAAGAGTGGGAGAGAAAGATACGAAGTGCAAGAGGAAGAAAAGAGAAAATGAGAGAGAAAGAGAGAGAGAGATAGAGGAAAGGAGAAACCTCACGGTGAGGTCCGTGAGGATCGACGTGTATAACTCCCATTCACCATCCAGGACACAGGTATAACCTGGTACGCATTGAAATGACCTGCAGCCACGCTTTTCGTACAGTCCTCGTCGAAAATAATGAACGAAATGAAGTATTTACGTACTTACATACATTCTTCGTGCTTGTAATTAATAGAGACGTAAATCTATTTGATTTAACTCCTTGAAACTCTAATATGAGTCAATATATTCTTATCGCACTTGTATCTATATATATACAGAAATATATTCTTTTTTCTTCATCTCAAGGAAAATATTATTGTGGTCGTTGTTACTTCCCTTTCCTTTTACAATTTCAAGCGAAACTCATTAAGACGATCACAAGTTGTTTTCTGTGAAATTCTGTAAAAAAATCAACTGATTTTGATGATAAAATCGAAGACATTGTCGTCAGTCATTACGTACGCGAGATCATTTCTGTATAAACATTCGCCAAAAAGTAAAGTAATATTAAATGATTAAATATTTAAAAAAAAAAAATATATATATATATTTTTTTTTAATATATATATATATATATAATATTTAAATATATATATATATATATATATATATATATATATTTAATAAGATCATTTGGAATATTTCGAAAATGTTTTTCCAGAAAATGAAAGAAAATTATTTAACAAAATTTATTAAAAGTAATACTCTTTTATTATATTAAGTAACGTTCGGGCATATGGTACGCTATTCGCGCCAATGCTATTAGAATAAACGTGCGCGAAACAAATTCTGCAAGTAACTTTTATTGAGATTATTCTCATTTTATTGTTCCGCATTAAGAATTTATCTTATCGGGATGAAACTTCGTTGGAAAAGCATTGCTCGTAGGTACCAACTTTGCGATAATTAATTAACTGTTTATCTTACATTCAACTAGAGGAATATAATGAGACCATTCGAGTTGTCCTCCGTTTTTTTTTCCCGTACAATTAACGCTTTCTCTCTCTCTCTTTCTCTCTATCTGTCTATCTATCTATCTAACTAGCTATCTATCTATCTATATATACTGTCTGTACCTTCTTCTTTCTCTCTTTTTCTTTCATGTGCGCGCAAAATTTCACCGTTTTGGTGAGCCGTGAGCAATGAATAAGCAAAGAGAACGTCTAGATGGCCAGCTAGACAGGCCAGCACGTTCGCGCCTGCCTTCTCTCGCTTCGAGACACCGGGCCCGAGCACTTAAACAATTTATTTCACTTTCAATAGCTCTGAAATAAACTGTTCGTACCACTTTACGATCAATTTCCTGCGACAACGAAACCGGCCCTCTTCCATCGACGAGAGGATACGAAAATTCGTCGGAATTGTGAAATTTTTCTTGATTCTTTAAACGCTCATCATTTTCAATCGTCATCCCCGGCTAAGGGATCTTTCCTATACCTTGATTATACATAATGAGATGTTTTAACGTTAACGCCTAAACGTTTTGATGTTATCTATAATTAAATATCTATGGACTGAGTTCTAATCAATACGTTTAGGTGCAACATTGAAATGTTCCGATCTGCGGTATCATCAAATTCGGTCCTATTAACATTTAAATCTATCTGCCCGTTTTATAATAAATGAAGGAGAAATATGCATCAAATCCGTGTAATACTCCAACGACTCCGCTCATAATCTGTAAATAATAGACGAATTATTTTCTGTATATAAAGTAATAAGAACAAAGGAAGAAGATGTTAACTTACGTAAGCTGCTGTCATAGCAGGATAAACATCAAATCCTGGCTTTAGATAATACTCAGGCAAGAGAAATAATTTTGTTGAAAAGGCGAGGTAAGAGGCAGAACTCATGTACAAAAAGCTTGCCAATGCGTTGAACATCATTTCCTATAACAAGCAAGTACACAATCGTTTCATATGTATTTTAAAAATATTAAATATGTACATGGATATGCAGTTTGCAATATAGACGAGTATGTTGAAATAAAATTCGAGACGATCCGAACTCGAGTTATTCTTGATATTTTATTTTTAGCAGAGGAAAAAAATATAATTCTAATTCAGAGGAAAAAAGATAATATAAAATATTATTTGGAAACAAAGTATCTTTTTATAAAAATATATTAACAAGCATATTCCTACGATCGTTTTATCGATTACAAATAATATAATACATACGAAAAGTGATGAACGGATAAGTCTGTAAGATTTTTCTGAGACTACATAGCAGATCAACAAAACGGTGGATATCAAAAAGCAGGCCGAGGACGTCGTCAAAGATCCCTCAAAGGCAGATCCAATGGACGTACTATACCTTAGACCGTAATTGACTAACAAACTCTGAATGAGTCCGCTAATTACCTGTGAATAATGGAAATACGTAGCGAATAATAATAATAATAATAAAAAACTTTTTCAAAGTATGTTAAGTCGACGCTCGAATTAGACTAACTAACGATAACCGATTTCCGTTTATGCACGAGTTAACGAGTTTACGATAACAGTTGCAACGGTTGTCTTCCTTTAAAAAGGATTTCCTAAATGATCTTGTTTAGTATTTCGTATATATATAAATAAAATGAAAAAAAGAAAAATAAAAGAAGAAAGATTTCCTTAATTAACTGTACGAACGTTAACGAAAAAATCGATTTATCCTTTTTTCCCATTAATCAAATAGTATACAATTTCTGACCGTAACTTACTGTTTCGAAGACTTTTACGACTCCCGGCAAAGTTTTAAGAAACTCGATGTGTATGCAGGTACAACATCTACAGCAACAACATTCGATACCTCCGGCTCCATGAGTCCCGGATGATGACATCCTGATTATTGGCCCAGTAGAATTTTTATCCATGATCCTTCTTGAAAAGTGAAATAAAATTACGTACTAGTAAAAAGTTTTCTTCTCTCCCTTTCGATCGTACGATTCTGTTTATAACTTCCGAAAGAATTCCCGTCTGATATAATTACTTCCCAACCATTTAATTGATCGATTTATTTACGTGTTGCTCGGCAAACATTGGAACAGTTTAAAATCTCTTGCAGCTACTCATTCGAGATTAACCCTCGCGAATTTGATTCTCCTCTAATTGGTTAAATAGCGATTAATTCACATAATCAAAGAGCAGATGATAAGCGTAGTTCATTGATCCTCTCGATCGAAATTGACCGAGCAATATATCTCGATCTTTATGGGTTTCATCAAAGGTAATCACGATTGTTTTCGTATTTGAAAATTTTATTTGAATATACGAGTTAAAGAATAAAAGTTTTCTGCGCAAGAAAAGCAGAACCGTGACAACGAGATACTTTTGACGAACTGAGGATGTTTCACGAGTTCGTTCACGATCTTCAAATGTCGTTGCACCCCCTGCGTCGTATTTAACACGGGAAACCGTCGTCTATTTCTGGCACGTACCACGAGGCCAGGATGTAAAATCGACTGACTATGCAGCCTTCAAAAAGGAAACATGAAAGAAGTTTATAAAAAAAAAATCTTCAACGAACTAACAAAACGCATATTTTTATCATTGATATAGATTTGTTAATATCTTTTTCTCTTTTTCTTTTTCTTTTTCTTTTTTTTTTTTTTTTTTCATTAATTCTGAAATTAACGATTCTCAATGATTGTACGCGATTGAATTATTTTACGGAGTCGATACTATACGTACTATAGTGAACGGTATCTATGATTGCTATGATAATATAAATGATTGTCACCGATAAAATATATGCAAATATGGCTTAAGATTTACAATACATGCGCATACACAATGCATTTGCAAAATACCGTATGCATTCGCGTTGTTGTATCCCATTTTCTCTTTGTTTAACTTTATTAAAACTACTCTCACATGAAGACTACGTGCAGATGTACATCCTGCTAATGGTACCAGGAAGAAGTTTAATTTTCGTGAGAGAAATACCGCTACTATGGTGTTCTGTTTCTTGCTTAATTTAATTATATTAATGCTCCGAGTAATTTAGTATACATATATATATATATATATATATATATATATATATATATATATATATATGTATGTATATGTATATATATATATAAAGATCTTATTATTATATTATTATTATTTCGAAATATTTTGATAAATAAGAGATATCGATACTTCGTTATTCCTTATATTAATATATTTTCCAGATATAATCGTTTCAGAATAAATGTCATATAAATTCTAAGAAGAATTCCTCCAACCTTTCTCATCGATTGTGTTTAAAATGTACATCTTCATAAAATACATCTTCGGATAAGGTAGAAATTCATTGAACCTACCGTCGTGTATATCTAATGCGAAATCTTTTCAATCAAAGATTTTTAATTCGTAAAGTAAATCATTCAGCATAAATTACAATCAAATATATTTTTTGTTATATTTTATTCAAGTATTTGATAATATATATATATTCATACATACAATAAAAACACTATAAATGTATATATAGATATTTAGTTATAACGTCATGTCGATAATAACGACTTCGACTTTACCCACAGTTAATAAAAGTCGGTAAAAGTTATATCCCTAATCTTTCCACATATTCTCTTTAATACATTTTCAAGAAAATTGCACTTTTTTTCGAACTTTAAAGAATAACATTGCTGTCATTCTTTAAAACAGCGTTTTACCTTCACGCCATTGACAATAACTACACTCTGCTCATTATAACCTATTATTTCTGACAAGAAGTAATGAATGGTTTCGTGGTCAGAAATTGATTAAAGAAAAATTAACGATAAAAATAAAATGATTATTCAAAAAAAAAAAAATCAGCTATTACGCCGTAACATCTAATTCCCGAGGACGGGGAGGGAAGAGGAAGCACAGATCTGAAAGAAAACAGAGACTATAGGAAAATATTCGAAAGATATCGATGGGTGATCTTGATAAAATTTGATGAATATCATGAGACGAAAAAATAGATGTGAAATATTACATATATTCTTTGAGCTCGATTTTTTTTCTCTTGAATATAGTTGCGTCTTATAGATTAGGTTTATGAGAGAGAAACGAATAAATAATTATTTTTTGTTGTATATAACGATTAAACGATAATAAACGTAATCATTATTGTCACTTCAAATGATGGATATAAGAATTTAATAGCAAATTAATTTTAAAGGATCATAGTTACTTAAGAATTTAATAGCAAATTAATTTTAAAGGATCATAGTTACTTTCAGCTTGACATACGAATTAAAATAATCAAATCATGCGTTCCTTCGTAAAGATACAGGTCTCCTACATATGTATATATAAATCTTCACTCCAATTAAACGTATTGTATCGATAATTAGTAGAACAATGTATCCTATGTATAAGATAGGTGTATGACTGAAGGATAAATATGTGTATATATTAAGCTCAAAAACGCGAGTAATATAATAAATAAAAGAAAATATTAGACGGTCGAAGGACTTCCGCCACGATGTACATCTGGCAGATCACTGCCGTGTATTATATAAACGTATTTATCGTTCGCGAGAGTCACGTGAACACGTTCGCTCTGCTCGTGGTCCAATTGCTTTTTATGACGTCAGAAGAAGCCCTTGTTTACTAACACACCAATATAGCTTAGCGTTAACATATATACGTTCGGAGTATGGTACATGATCGAAGTTTCATTATATAGTTTGTCGTGTTTTCCCTTTCCCCTCTCTTCGTTTCATATAACCTTCGTTTCTATATATGTATAAAGAAAAATATCAATGTATGTGAACGCTATTATATATTCTCTCGTTAACGAAATTTATTCTAATGTTTTATATAATATAATTTATATCGATTTATGTATTAATTTATATTGTTTGTTGTATCGACGGCACTTTAAAATTGCCCGCCAACGCCCATTAATAGATTCTCCCTTACATTATATATATCGGCAATCTCCTCACATATATATATGTATATATATATATATATTATTTATATAAAAATACTATAGAAATAAGTATAATCGAATGTCAACAATCGTATAAGAAATAATGGTAAAATCATTTCTTCTTTAATAATATAAATATTCTTAATAATATAAATATTTTAATTGACGGAACTTTTGAAATCTACTACTAGATAGCGTTGATCCCTATTCGGCTAAGTCCTGTAAAACTTCAATTTTCATGTATGACGTCATCCATTCTGGATATTAGCTAAAAGAGCGTATAATCATCAATATATGATATCCATTACATTCATTTAATTATTTTTAAAGTTACAGTAACTTATCGTTACAGTGTCAAACATGAGTTATGGATTTGTTACTTGTGGACCAAATGAAGCTTTAGTTGTTTCAGGTAATCATACAAAAAAATTAATTTATGTCATTGAAATGAATTTTCATAATTATGAGTCTCGTCAATAATTTGCTTTCGAAGGATTGAAAATGTATTTGTCCTTATGAAACGATTGATCAAATTAAATAAATAGAATTTTGAACAAAAAACAAAAGAAAAAACTAAATTGTATTTAATAAATAATTTATCATCAGATGCTTTTAAATTGTATTTTTTAATTTATTGAAATATGATATAACAATGTTTGTTATAATATATGTTCTTTAATTGTCAAGTTGTATAAATCCAGATAAATGTATAATTTAATTTATTCATCTTAAGGATGCTGCTACAGCAAACCACTTTTAGTTCCCGGTGGCAGGGTATTTGTATGGCCTCTTGTGCAGCAAGTTCAAAAGTATGTATTTAACTTTATATTATTTAAAAATTTGAAAGTTATACACCATTTCCTTTATATTTAAATAATTGAATATGAATTAGGGGACATGTTACTTATAAACAAGTTAAATAATATTTATTTGTTTTAAATTACAATTCAAAATACATAGTTATGAAATTTTTCTAATATTATTTTTACAGAATATCTTTAAATACAATGACTTTACAAGTTGAAAGTCCTACCGTCTATACGTCACAAGGTGTACCAATATCTGTCACAGGAATTGCACAGGTATTTATATATAAACAATTCAATTTAACAGTAAAGATTCATGGGTTAATTTGTTTACAATAATCATGAATAATTATTTAAAAATTTTATTAAGTCCTAGTCAATTTTTAGCATTCTTTATTATATTCTGTATATCATTTTTTTTTTTGGTTTAATCAATTGATAAACTCATTAAATAATTTATTTAAAAATTATTTAAAAGAACAAGTGTATTACTGTTAATTGGTATTATTTTTTTGTTTATGTATTAATGAAATATATAAAGTATTATTAATGTAATAGGTAAAAATACAAGGACAAAATGAAGAAATGTTATCTACCGCATGTGAACAATTTCTTGGTAAAACTGAAGAAGAAATTCATAATATAGCATTAGTTACTTTAGAAGGTCATCAACGTGCAATAATGGGCAGTATGACTGTAGAAGTATGTGAAATTAATTAAATCTTAAATATTATATTATAGAAATGAATAAAAAACAAATTTAAATATATATATATTGTATTATTTTTAGGAAATTTATAAGGATCGAAAAAAATTTAGTAAAGAAGTATTCGAAGTTGCAAGCAGTGATCTAGTTAACATGGGCATTACAGTTGTATCATATACATTAAAGGATATTCGAGATGAAGAAGTAAGTTTGTCTGTAATTGTAACATATCGAATGGGTGTAAAAATTTAACAAACAATTAAAAAAATTAATAAAATTAAAGACTTTAATCATAACAACAGTATAAATTTAAATTTTTCGCAATGCTAAAAGAACAAAAGAAAGTCCCCCTTAAAAATATTTATACAATCTGTTAGTGGTGCTATAAATAAGAGTTATGTAGTACTTCGTCATATGTTGCAAATATTGAATAAATTTTTGTTTTGCTACTTGCAGGGGGCAAAGGTATGTTCAATTTTGTTTTATCTGCTATCTGTAATACAAGCACTTGGCTATATCATCTGATAATAGCACAAAATATTAAAACATCAAAAAAATGCAATCTATGGTATATTTAGAATGCTTGCTTTAATTATGCACAACTATTCTGTGCACATATGCTGAAACTTATTTTGTGATTAAACTCTTGTAATTAACGTATGCATTTATTTTATTGGGGCTTAATCGGAGCCAAGCTAATATCGTTATATCTGCCTTTTATTGTAAATGTAAAACATCTTCTGATATATTACTAAAGGCGATTTAATTATTTATAGGGATACTTAAAGGCTCTTGGTATGGCAAGAACAGCAGAAGTAAAACGAGATGCGAGAATTGGTGAAGCAGAAGCTCGCAGAGATGCGCAAATCAGAGAAGCAATTGCTGAGGAACAGCGTATGGCTGCTCGTTTTTTAAATGACACAGAAATTGCTAAGGCACAACGAGATTTTGAACTGAAAAAAGCTGCATATGATGTTGAAGTACAAACAAAGGTAAAATTATATCTTACCTTTTATTAAAATATCTTAAACTTCTAATAAATTTTAATTAATATCAACCATTATTATTAATAATTAAATTACTGATTGTTATTTAGAAAGCTGAAGCTGAAATGGCATTTGAATTGCAAGCAGCTAAAACAAAACAAAGAATTATGGAAGAACAAATGCAAGTGAAAGTAGTAGAACGTGGACAAGAAATAGCAGTACAGGAACAGGAAATGTTGAGACGTGAAAGGGAATTAGATGCTACTGTAAGACGTCCAGCTGATGCTGAAAAATACAGGTAAATTTATATAAAGTAAAACGTACTATATTTGACGCTTCTATGTACTATTATTAAGAATATTTTTGCAGATTGGAAAAAATGGCAGAAGCAAACAAATTGCGTCTTATGATGGAAGCTGAAGCAGAGGCGGAAGCCATTAAAATTCGTGGAGAAGCAGAAGCTTTTGCTATTGAGGCAAAGGCTAAAGCAGAGGCAGAACAAATGGCAAAGAAGGCTGCAGCATGGAATGAATATAAGAGTGCAGCTATGATAGACATGATGTTGGACACACTTCCAAAAGTATTTGTTTCTTCCATTCTATAAACTATTACTTATTATTTGTTAAATAATATGTATTAATATACTTGCACTTTTATTAGGTTGCTGCTGAAGTAGCTGCTCCTCTTTCCCAAACAAAGAAGATAACGATGGTATCTAATGCTAGTGAAACGATTGGTGTAGAAAAATTAACATTGGAAATATTTAACATCATTTCACAACTTCCCACTCTTGTCAAGGATATAACAAGTGTTGATATTACAAAGGTATTATCCTAAATACAATATATAGTTTTAATATTAAATGATATTTTATATATCTACATATTAAAAATTTATAACTTTTATTTTTCAGTCAATACACGCAGCATAAATAGATGAAATAATTGACAACGTTTGAGAGTAATGTGCCAAGAATTACTTTCTTATATAATTATAAATAAGAAGTATATATAATTACTTCGTTTATCTATTTATTTCTTATATAAGAGAAGTTATAAGCACGTTTGAATCTTTAAATTTTTATTATTTAAAGATTTAAATATTTGTTACCAATGATTATTATTGACACTTTCCAACAATTTTGTCAATTTTTTACATTTTAATATGTAAAGTAACAAAAGGAAAAATTGACATATCGAATTTTAATTACAATTTTCATTCCATATGATCAAATTAATATACCAAATATTTAATCTACGTATATTCCATAATAATTAGCGCACAATATTTTACTTTCTTGAAAAGTCATGCGATAAGTTATATTAGAAAATGATCATTTTAATATATTCTGTTTTGTGCATTTGTGTTTTGTTTTAATATTGATTATTTTTGATATTTAATATTGATTTTATAGATGTTAGTTTTAGTTGAGTGATAATTAAAAGAAAAATTATCTTTGGAATCTCCATTAATTATAATGCTTATTTACGTATAGATGAGTTTATACCACTATGTGCCGACTAATATTCTTGTTGTAGGAGTATAGAACATCATACCCTTACATTGCATATATCCAGTACATGTTCCATGTATTTACTCTAAAACGAAAATAATTTTACGATGCGTTTACATCTTATAGAATAATTGATGTTACTTAACCAATCTAGTATCCTAAATATGTAGATTCAATTATATAATTCTATAAATTAATATATTTTTCCGTAATATTAATGTGCATAAATCGTAATGTGACCACATCATAAAAAGTTTTAATCGTTAGATTTGTATAATCGTAAAAAAAAATTGTAAATTATTAAATAAATTTGATGAAAACGAAATAATATTAAACTTTACTTATTGTTTAACATTGTTTTGATTTATTTTATATTTTATTGATCTTATAAACAAAAGACTCCAGCTTGATGAACATTGCAATTTATAAAATTTATTTAAATATATTAATATATTACGCGTACTCATAGTAATGATTATTTGAGAAATTTCATTGATAAATTTCAAGTATGTCCCAATTGAACTATCTCCATTACAATCAGTATACTACAATAGTATTATATCTATAACAATTTTATAGTATAACTTATAAATATCATTCTTCGATAATTATACTATATCAATAAGGTTTATTTTCTTTTAGAATATACCACATGGAAGCATATAAATCTTTTTTACTAGATTTTTTGGCAGGTGGTATATCTGCAGCAGTTGCAAAAACTTCAGTAGCACCTATAGAACGTGTGAAATTAATACTTCAAGTGCAACATACATCAAAACAAATACCAGCTGATAAACGATATAAAGGTGTTAATATTTTATTAAATTTCAATTATAAATAATTACTATAAGTAAGGAATACTTTTGCAAATTAATTTATCGTTATAACGAATTTCATAATTATTTTAGGAATGCTAGATGTGTTTATACGTGTACCAAAAGAAACTGGTATTCTTAGTTTGTGGAGAGGTAATCTAGCAAATGTTATACGATATTTTCCAACTCAAGCTTTAAATTTTGCCTTTAAAGACAAATATAAAGCTTTATTTCTCGGAGGTGTTCCAAAAGAAGCATTTTGGAGAACTTTTCTGGGAAATTTAGCTTCTGGTGGTGCTGCTGGTGCAACATCATTGTTATTTGTATATCCACTTGATTTTGCTCGTACTAGGTATAATAAATAAGATATAACCATATATTGAACTTAGTAGAAATGGATATTATTATTTACAATTATACAATAGATTAGCTGCAGATGTTGGGAAAGGTGCTCAAAGAGAATTTACTGGAATGAAAGATTGTTTATTAAAAATTTTTAAATCGGATGGCTTGTTTGGTTTATATAGAGGATTCAGTGTGAGTGTCCAAGGAATTATTATGTATCGTGCAGCGTATTTTGGACTTTATGATACAGCTCAAATTTTTTTTAAAGATCCAAAAGCTACTCCAATATATGTTAACTTCATGATTGCTGAAGTAAGTTCATATATCGTCTTAAAAAAGATAATTTATTTTATAAGCCGTGATTAAAAAATTAGAAAGATAATATATATAATATATGATAATATATGATATATATATATATATCATACTATTCTTATTCATATAATTCTTAATGATTTTTCAGACTGTAACAGCTTTGTCAGGACTTTTATCATACCCTTTAGATACAGTCAGAAGAAGAATGATGATGCAATCAGGACTCAGTAAAGAAGAAGTGATGTATAAGAATACTTTGGATTGTTGGAAGAAAATATTAATTAATGAAGGACCATCAGCTTTCTTCAAGGGAGCATTTTCAAATATTCTTCGAGGGACAGGTGCTGCTCTTGTTTTAACAATGTATGCTCCTATTAAAAATAAAATTTCAAATATAATATTTAAAGATTCAACATAGCAATTTATTTTGTATATTTATAAATTCAATAAAAATATTATGTGTTATATTGTTTTTTACATGAAATATATTTTGAAATATATTTATAAACCATTTAAATCATTAATACATATCTTATGATTTATTTTGGTTTATTTCTTAAGATATTTATAGATAACTTTCTACATTGATATCCATCTTCTTTCATTTTAAAAATAAAAATAAAATAAAATTTTTGGAAGCTTGTTATGTTTTTATAATGACTTGAATTTTGGTTTAACAATGAATCATATATATTATATTACATATTATCTTTGTTCAATTGGAAGATGAATAAATAAAAATATTAGAAGAATATCATACTTATAATAATCTTTATAATATATTTAAAATAATAGCAGCGCTAAGCAAACTTTGATATACTTTTATATATTTGCTGCATTAAAAATCTGTAGATTGTAAAGATTTTCTTATTTATCATATTTATATTTGGAGATGTGTAATACATTATTCATGATATTCAGTAATTTTGTCATAATCAACTGTACATTTCAATTAAGCATAGTATGTCGGTCATAAATATTACGTCGCTGTTCTCGAACTTGTCTCTTCCATTTATCTTGTTGATGCCCTACACGATTTAGAACATTTCCCCTTTCTCCCATCGGATGAGAAGATCCAGGTGCTACTGATGCATCATCCTATTATAAAATTGTAGAGACATTTTCACCTTTATATTTTATGTATTATTTTGTGTATTTGTAACTTAATTAAATCAAATGTAAAATAAATGGTTAAAAATATCATATAAAGATTTTACCTCTTCATTATTATGTTCATGATAGCCAATATTAGTTGTATTTTTATGAATTCTTTTATTCAATAATGGATCCAAGCAAATTAAGAATAACATATAAATTACTAACAATGATATAACCCAAATAACAATTATAACAACAATCTGTAATGTAAAATATATATCTTTTTAAGAAAGTTCTGAATGAAATCTTAGATATAAAATATATAAATGACTTTTATAATGATGTGTTTAAAGTAAAAAAATAACTATTTATAAGAATGCGTTAAAAGATCATACTTTAATAATAGTTGTATTTCTATTTTCATATTTGCAGTCGCATCTAGGACAAAAAATTTCTTCCTTAGTCTTTATTTGATCTCCTAATTTTGGTAAAACAACATCTTCACATTTACTGGAAATTATAAAATATACACATGAATCGTCGCAAAGATTACGATTGTTACTTTTCACAACTTTAATGAACATGAAAAGTAATATCTATAGATTTATAATTTTAATTACAAAGTATATAGGTTATGTATAAATCAATTATTGTAAAGTAAATTAACATTGAATTACGATCTATAATTTATCATGAAAACAATATTACCATTGTGATGGTGGGACATTAATGATAAAAATTAATCGGTCTAATGAAGGTTGTGTGGTATTTATCACAGAAGAAAGACTTGGGCAAATACATTTGCATCTTTTATCATCATACTGTGCCTGTAATTGTATACTTAATTAATCAAATGTTTTTGTTTAATTTTAATATGCTACGTATAATTAATCTATTATACATTCATAATGTTCATAATCCATATTTAAATGTTATAAAATTAGACAACACCCATTAAAAAATATTAAAACTCTTGTTTTTATATAAGAACTATGAATTTTTCACATATTATTTCTGCTTATATATAATTCTAACCTCACATTTTGACAGACACACTAAAATAATCGTAACTGGAATTAAAGTGTATTTCCACATTATACAGTGTGGACGCTCATCGAGCACACGCACACACACGACTATTTGTGAATATTTTTTTTTTAAGAATATTATATTATTTCAACTTTTAAATAAAATGAATGAACAATCAATAGTAAATCGCCCTTAAACCAATCTCTTAGAGTTTACTCTTATTGTCAAACGTTGATCAGTGCTGTCAAATAAAGAAACGTAAATTCCTTTGCCAACATACAAACTTTTAAATATGTATATATCTCCAATAGCAATATTTATATAAATTTATTGATTAATTCAGATATATTTTGGACGAATTAAAATTTAATGACTATTTGAATTTTAAATAAAATTAATATTTTCGTTAAATAAGCTTTTTTCTTTTCTTTTCTTTTTTTAATCATGTGAACAATAAAACCATAATATTTTCATATATCATATCGTAATAAAATTAATAATACGAGTTTGATTCTGAAGGAAATTTTATTATTATTGAAAGTTAACTATAAATTTAAACATGAAGAATAACTTTATAGAAAGTATACTTACACTCTTGTCAACTTCTAGTATTTATTACTATCTAGTATCTCTTTCGAGAATTATTTCAATAAATACATAAATTATAAAACATAAATTTATAAAAGGATGTGCATATATTTTTTATATTATAGAAATTATTAAGATCATTATAATGTTTATTACATTTTGATTAAAATAGATCAACATTCTTATAATAATATAATACATTAACTTATAATACTAACATCGTACATCATATGATATTCTGTGAAGAACTTACTTTCGTGCCTTGTCAGGAATGAATAGATTCTGAGTTCATGCACATAGTGCAATATAATAATAAGCAATCTATACAAATTCATTTGATCATTATATATAAACATATCTAATAATGCTTTGTGTGATTATTTTGTAACAAGCTCATATATTTTTAAGTATATATCATTAAAATTATACAAATGATTATTATGAATATATACTTAATATATATTATTTTATATACACACATATGTATGTATAGTGTATCTATAATAATACAATATATTAAGTAATGAAAGATACAAATGTATTGGACAGTCATAGACACGTCATTAATCTTATACATAAATTATATATGATGCCAATTATTATTACAAATAAAATTAAAATATAATTTACTTATATATTTTTTCTTCAGAAGAGCACTTCACTTTGTTTAGAGATATTAAAGTGTAACTTCTGTAAGATATTCTAACAACATTTTCAATGTCGTAATTTATAATTACAGGACGCCTACTCATCGTCGCATTACTAATATTAAATTAAAATTCATTAATTAACAAATTTAAGAACTTCGCCAAACTATAATTCCAATCAAAATAGACAATACAATTACTCCAATTAAAACAAGAATACATTTTTTCTTACGCAACTTAGTTTGATAAACACTAGCTTGCCTTACATGCGAAGATGCTTCATTGACTGATACTTCTGTTCTTTCCACTGAAGCTTCTATAGAATCAATAACTTCTCCTTGATCATATACTAGAGCACCAAGATCTTTAAAAATTTGATTAATATCGCTGATATTACTCTGCAAAAAACAATTATCTTGTATTGATACTTAAAAATACTGATATTTTAATTATATCTCTTATTTAATAATAATAATAATAAATATAATGATTATTATAATCTTTTTATATATAGTCAATAATCTTGCAATGAGTATTTAAATATATTCTTACCTCTAATTGTCTTATACTTGCTTCTTGTTCTTCTAACATTCGTAAATTTTGTTCTTCTTTCAATTGTTGCTGCTGTATTTGTTTTTGTGTTCTGCTGTCTTGCAATTCGATTAAAGTTTCTTGTTTTTTTTCTCCAAATGGAGCAATACCTGCATTAGCTTTAGCTTTTCTGACCATTTCTTTTTCTTTTGTGGCAGCAAGTCTTTGCACAGCCTGAAAAGTATATTTGTTAATATAAAATATACACGATTAAAAGAATATTATATATATATACATATATATACAGACACACATATGCATAGACTCACGCACACATACAACACACACATATCCATAGAATCACACCACACATACAACACACACGTTTGAATTATTACCTGGAAAGAATTTAATGCTGTGGTAAATTCATCCTGAAGTCGCTCACGTTGCATTTTACGTTGCCTTTGTTCTCCCGGGCTGGTAGAGCCAGAGTTATTAGCTAAATCACGTAAATGACCACTAGTATCTTTCGCAAGTTGTTGTGTATAATGTTGTATCTGATGCCTAGAAAAAATATTTGATATAATGAGATAAAATTAAAGACTAAATGTTAATTTCATATAAATTTTTAACATACAATTTGTTTCTAAGTTCTTGGGAATCTGTAGAACTACCCAATTGATTAACCATTTTTTGCATTGAAGATACTACAATCAAAGATATATAATTATATTATTGTATGTAGGAGATATTTTTATTAAAATATTTTAATAACTTACCATTTTGTGATATCTTCAATATAGAGGTACCTATAGTCTGAGACAACCTGCTAAAGTCTTGTTCTCTTGCAGGTCCACCGTTATGATAAGAGGAAAATCCAATATCCATTTTGACTTGCTTTATAATAAAATCAAGATAAAATTATATAGACTTGTATGAAATGTCAAATGTATCTTACTTCAACAGTGATTACGTATTCAACTTTTATATCTTGGATATTAAATAATTATATTGAATATATATCATGTTTTTCTATAATTTTCTATAAATATTATAAAAATTGTCAAGGAAATCTGTTTACATAAAATTTAACTTACGTGAAATAAAAATTACTGTTATATTGTATGTTTTATTCTATTCCGTTTTATTTTAAAACAATTAAAAACGAACGAAGATTGTTCTGTGTAAACAAAATCAAGATTTGTAAATTTGATTAAAAATTGTACGAATCAACAATAAGGTGATAGTCGGGCTAGAAAAATGACAAAAGGTACCACCGCCCGTTAATCATACTTCTCCTGTCAACAAATTAGTAGGTCGACACTGTATGCCATATGCAGTGACTCACAAGTATCCATCTCATAAGTATGAAGGATGTTAATCGAATCAAATATGCTGTTTTCACGGACCTTTATGTCATTTTTCCAAGTTCACTAATAGGAAGCTCTAAAACTTCTCGCGAATCGATAAAAGCCTATCACAAATCTTGAATAAATATTACCTCACGTCCTTCACAACATATAAATAAGCAAATTTAAAGTTAATTTCTTTTTCAATACTTATCAAAAATAAATATCTAAAAGTAAAACAATAATATTTAATAAAAAAATATGAATCATCGTTGATTTATTGACATACCGTTAATAATTACGGTTGTATGAAAATTCACTGTTACTCGTGTCCTTTGTCTTTAGCAGTTTTATTAGAAATTTTAAAGAGAAGTAAAATTTTCCACACGTGAATATAACAACTTTGGCAGATTATATACTTTTCGCTTTAAGATTAATTTTACCGACGAAATGTTATCATAAAACTGAATTATCGATAGTGAACAATTTGGACTGATCGTGAGATACTTCAGCGCTATCTATGCAAAGTTAACAACGAGTTTCAACCATAATAATACATAATATTGCCTTCAAATTAATTATTTTTAGTTGATTAAATTTATTTTTGTATGTATATATAGTTATATATTTGAAAATATTTAATATATGTATATACATATATATCTGTTCATGTTTACCTTTAAATTAGTTTTAGAATCATGTGCTACTTTTTTTAGCATGAATTGAATTTAATATGATAAATTATCTAGTCAAGATCAATAAGGTTGAATTTTATAAAAATAATTTTAATACTACTTGATTTTTAACTATCTCTTAAAGTAAAAAAAATTTATAAAAATATTATTACTACGCGCATACGTATAAATTTATCGAGTGACAAATAGTGTTTACATTGTAATGCAAGAAACGTGATTGAATAATAGGTTATATTTTAGAAATATTATAAGAAAGTATACCACATATATGATGACTGAAATTGACAAAAATAACCTCAAGGGTTTCAAATGTAAGTATAATTATTAAAATATAGATAAATATATATGATATATATGTATATGAATGTATTTAAATAAGAACTTAAATTTTAATTTAAATAGAAATTTATATATAAATTTATTGTTTTCTTAGCATTATGGATTCATTTCAATGAAAAGAATTTAGATAGACATCAATTGTTTTTCAAAAAGCATTGGATAAAAAAACAAGAACCCGATTATCCAAGAGGTAGAACTTTATTTGTTTTAAATGTACCACCTTATGCTACGACAGACTCATTAAAGAATGCATTTACAAGAATTTGCGGTGAAGTAACATCCGTTGTATTTACAACACTAGTTGGATTTAGAACAGCTTATATAGTATTTAATAATGAATCTAGTTTAGAAAAAGCATTGAAATTATCAAACGATTATGTGATATGTTTAAACACAGAAGAAGAAACATATTTAACAGGTTTAGCAAGTATGTTCAATTTTGTTTCTATATATTTATCCTATCATATTAAATTTATATTTATACATTTAGATATTTACTTCAATCAAACATTTGTTTTTATAGAATGGTGTAATGAATACAATGATTCTATACGATCAGAAGATGACATAAAAAAAGAAATAAATAAATATATGTCTACGTATGATCAGCAAATTGCAGATCGTATTGCAAAACAGAAAGCTGAAAAAGATATGGAAGAAGATGGATGGGTGACAATTACAAGCAGGAAGAAAAGAGGTCAATTTGCACCTAGTAGAAAGGAATCTACTATAAACAAGATACAAAATAAAGAAGAACAAAAGAATCAGAAGAAACAATTGCTTAATTTTTATACATTTCAAATTCGTGAATCGAAAAAACAACGTATGTATTTTTTTTGTTTTTATTTTGTTTATCTTATGTAATAATTATATTTTTATTAAAATTTTATTCCAGATTTGGCAGAATTACGAAAGAAATTTGAATTAGACAAGAAAAGATTACAGGAACTTAAAAAGAAACGAACTTTTAAGCCATTTTGAATTAATATATATATATATATATATATATATATATATATATATATATATACTGTTTATAATTAAGTTAGACATAAATAATAAATAATCTGGTATGAAAATTTGGCTTTTATGTTAATTTATATCAATATATCAGTTAAAGATTATAATTACTTATAATCATTGACGAATAATAAAGTTTATATAGAAATACAATGATTGTAATTTATTTAGGCACTAAATCAGCCATTATTCATCATCTTGATCAACTTAAACAATATACTTTCTTTAAAATTAATTGTAACTAAAGAATACTTATTAAGCAGTTTTGGAAGTATATGTTTGTAGAGTCCATTCAATTAAAAAATGTTGATATGACAGTGGTTGTAGCAGTGCTAGTAATTCTTCTATAACAATTAAAATATTTATGATTACATTCTACTTGTTTTTTCAATATTTTATATTGACTTAATTTGAATACTAGCAATATACTCACGTTTATTACCGTAAATACAATTTGCGGACATTGCTGCACTCACAGCTTGAGCTAATCTCTCCATTGCTAAATCACGTAATGCAGAATTTATATTTGTACAAGTCTGTAAAGTAGTGGTTAATACTCGAACAGTAGCTGCTAAATGTTGTGCAGATATAGCATGTTTGTTAGTCCCACCGCTCTTCAACCTCAATACAGAGTCCATAAGTAACTGCTGAATTTTGGAATAACTCTTTTTCCGATCTTCCTGTTCACCATTGACTGTAATATCAAAGCGTAATGGACTTAAAATGCACCATCTGAAAAACAAAAAATTATTATTAATTTTATATAAATTTTTACTTCTTCCAACCATTCAACATCCTGAAAATTACCTGAAAAGACCAGCTATAGGTGTTATTGGTGTCATAGGTATACCACCGCTTGGCAATGCAGGATTGTCCATCAAAGGTGTTAATAATAAACTTGGATTTTCATCTATCCATTCTCCTATTAATTTGAGCAATTCCGTAGGCGGATCTTTATCTTCATAAACTTCACCTATTGCCGTCAGTAAGTTTGCGGTGAAATGGGAGGCAAGGACAGGAAGCTGCTTTAGCTTGTCAATAGATTTTGGTGTAAGGACAAAATAGTCATTGAGTACATGCCTTGCCAGTCCTACGCTTTGAGATGAAGTGGAACCCAATTGCTGCATCCAAATTCCAGTTGCATTAAGGATTGCTTTATTTTGAGTAGCAATTGCTAGAGATACCAAATTGCCTAAAATTTTATATCTTGGACTTTCTGCTGGAAACAATGACAGAAAAACAGCATTTCGTACTGCTGGACTACCACCCGGACTTTGAAAAAAGTCACTTAAAACTTCGATAAGTTGCAACTCCTGCATAGCAACGGTCATATTACGTTTCTTACGTCTTTCTATTTCTCCAAAAATAAATTCTGTCATTAGATCCCCTTGAAGATCCATTTGTTTTCCGGGTCTGCTGCATAATATTTCTAAAATACGGACAGTTAATAGAAAAAATGAGTTTGAAATTGATTGTTTATTGCATCGACCGGTAACCTAAAAAGATTTGTCTTACCGATTCTGGCTAATGCCTCTTTAGCACAGTAAGGAAAATCTAATTTTCTAAGAGTTTGCTTAATGTCATTCGCAGCCATTAATAAGAGAAAAATATTTTTTATTCGAACATATATATACACATATATATTCACATATGCATTTATCAAATAGATCGATTTATGAAGATTTACTTTTCAACTATTTTTAACTATCCGACAATACAAATAATATACAATAGACACAGATGACACTGTTGAGAAGAATGAATGTGTATACCAACTATGCATTGATAAATATCAAAATATGAATTCTTTAATTGAATTTTTTTTTATTTGCTTATAATAACATTTACTTTTACATTTTTTTTTGTTCTTTTTTTTCATTCGTAAATGAACTTACATTATTTTTGCATTAAACGTTCATAAATTCTGTTTAATGTTTTAGTAACAAAAATTGAACGATGATTTGTTAAGAAGAAACAAGATTTAGAAACGAAATCCGTGGTGATCGAAGCACCATCTGATGATAGTAAAATTTGACAATTTCGTCGCTTATAACGAATATATACAGGTAAAGTAATATCAGTATAAATATGAAAAAAAAACGTTATAAATTACTAAGAAGAAGAAAGGACATTGTATTTACATAGTTTTCATATCCATAGGGTCTTTTGAACAAATATTGGATCGATTTTTAAGCGCGTACAAACTAAATGGACAAAATTGTTAATTGTCTAAACTTCACATTAGAATAATGTTTAAATCAGCGAACTCTTATTATTATTTCACGTGTATTAAACACGTATTATTCTGAGCTTTCTATATAAACATTTTATTGTTTTTTTAAGTAAGAATTATTAAATAATTATGGAATACAGTCCTGCGATATGTTCGTGAAAAAATTAAGAATTTCATAAATATTGGAACCCTACTTATAATATTGCTTATTAAAAATATTTAATAATTCGTAAATATATATTCTAATAGCAAAATTAATTTTTATCTAACAGAGTATTACTGCAATTCTAATAGATTTCTAAAAAAAAAACATCGCTATACATCGTATTGTAATAAAAAAAATTTGAATGCGTAACATTTTCTTTTCTGGCGAATTCCTGACTTAATGAGAATAATTGATGATATCATGGTTCATAATCTTCTGCGTAAGAAAAATTAATTTTTTAAATGAAATAACTTTTCTTTTAAATATTCATTTTCAAAAAGGCAATCGATTTCGCTTATTTGACAATTAATAGAATATATTTTCAATAAAACAAAATAATTCATTTACAGGTATGCAAAAATGTTAAATGTATCAGTCCATATCCTGTATCAGTCTATATCCCTCTAACATGTAACATAACAATCGTGTTAATGTAAGTTAAAATATTAGTCTAGTAGGATAAACTCACATTTTTTAGTCTTTCACATTTATGTTCTTTAATGGTAACGTGCGCCTCGCACTAAATACAGCGTCGATACAATTTTGTTTGACGACAAATGCATACAGAATAATAAGTAATATATAATAACTAATATATAATGACTAATGAAAAAGACAAGATTTTATTGATTATTTTATCAAAAATAATAATTAATGAATATTTATATATTATATATTATTTTAATAAAAATTAAAACATGAGTTCGTTTCCACACTACCTATGAGGTAGAACTCTCGGCGCTTTTTTTTTTTTAAGTGGTTTCCCCTGTAGGACTAGTCCACTCTATATTACTACTATCATTAATACTGCTACTACTACTATTACTACTAAATTAATAATAACAATAATAATAATATTAATAATAATAATAATAATAATAATAATAATAATAATAATATTAATAATATTAATAATAATAAATAAATAATAAAAGTAAATATAAATAAAAACACACTTAAATATTATGTTCATTATGTACATACATTCTACGTTAAAACAGTAGAGTCAATGTTAACATATCACTATTTGAAAACCTATAATTGATAATCATAAGCTCATTGTGCTTCTAAAAGTACGCGTAGATTCTCGAATCAGAAGATTATGAGCTCTATGAGAATCAGCGATTTTGGGCAGAAAGCACTCGTAACGAAAAAAAAACTATAAGCCTTTTTTTCAATTTTTTCTTTACCAAAAACAGTTATTCCTTTTGGCTTTATCGACAACCATTCCTTTTTGATACCCTAATAAAATAACATTATTATTTTAAACCGACTTATAAAAGAGATTTTGCGTTTTTTAATTTTGGTACGTTATCTTGGAGATGCATGAGTTCTTTTACGTTCTATTGGTCGTATCCATCACTGAAACTGAGCATTTGACTCCGATGAGCATATCAATATGAATTAGTGTCGCCGAGAGAAGCCGCAAAGAACGACTTTTTTTTTTTTTATGAATTATTAGACCATTGCCTCAAACATCGAACCCGTAGTCGGTGGAAAAAGCGTCTAATTGCCAATGGCTTTTTTTTCAATTCTCCACCTGGTATTATTATTATTTTCCTTAAAGCAACGCTACCGAATTAACTCTATTAATTTTTACGTACATTGTCTTTTTTTATATATTGTTCGAAACATCGAAAACAATTATTTAATTGTTTCCGACGCTGCTCTATTCATTAAACCGGTATAATTTGTCTATGGAATTTCAGGTTCGATTTTCAAGGGATCTTAATTTTTCAATAAATCTAAAAATTGTTCTTTAACATATGTCAAGTTCTTAGAGCATAAAATGGGTGCCTAAAGACAAGCTGCATTTTTGGTCCATAATCGCAGTCAACAGTTTGAATTATTATATTGAAATTTATTTATGAAAGATTTTTATTTTCCTTTCGCGAATCGCAAATTCAATTTTATTTATTCACATATTGTAAAGTAAAGATGCCCATATCTTTACTTGACAATTTTTCATTGACTTTTACCACGTAGCATCGAGTTTGATACAAGCCATGTAAGACAAATTAAACTCTTTTGCCATCAATGAATTTTCCCACATATTAATTATATAATTTGACCACATTATTATCTAAGTCCCATATCAAATTGGACATGATGTGCATTCCTAATTCAATATCGTGAAAAATATTGATACGCGTTTCATCTCGCCAAGTTTTACTTTACCATTATAGTAATACTCGCTCTATCTTTACACTTCGTACGGTGGTCAAAAACAGTACGGTGTATATTAAGAATATTTTTTTATATATTATATCTTTTTATATAATACAAGGAATACCACTGCGATCAACTTCTTGTCCATTAAGACGAGCAATCGTTGTCTTCTACTTGAGAAGTTTCCAATATAATACCACGATATTTTGCCCATGTGTTATTTGACAAGCTTGGCAAATTTATCGCGGTACAAATTTTTTTTAATTGCGAATATCCGCCACTCGTAGATATCACTCCGGATACCATATCGGCATTGATATTCGCATTTTTTTCTGATGTATCATCAGTTTTAACTTGTTTAATTAAACCGCATATACGGCATTTTAATTTTATGATACTAACAAAGCCGTTGCGGGCTTCTGAAATAGGATACATATCTGCGATCGTACAATAAAAAGGTACGTGTGCTCCAATTGAAAGGATGCTGTTCATAAAATATGAAATGTCGACTATTCGACGGCCTGACAATTGAAATGAACTTCCGTTTCTATTTACATTCGATACGCGTTCCGTATGCAGAGGAGATAATGGAGAAGAATCATAAATATCTTCATTTACTTGTACAGATTCCGTACTTGAATTCTGTACATTTACAGTTTGTGTGTCCGACGTACTGGGTACATTTTCAATTTTCTTTTTACGAAGAAGACCCTCTTCTCTCATCCTCTTCCAATAATTCTTCAGATTCTTTGCATTGCCTCTGTTCCTCTTACCTCTTGTCAACATTCCTTTCCTTGACATTTTTTTTTTTTATTTTTTTAAATCACTTGCCAGACAAAACTTACAAACTTGCAGAGGGTGATGCTTCGACTAAATAAAGAATGAAATAAAAACAAATGCGAGTATTACAAACTGGTAGTGATATAATTGCAGCGTAGAAAGAAGACAAGGAGAAACGATACGGATGAAAACAGAAGAAGAGCTTTGTATTTGTTCATATATGTAATAGAACTATATTGCCAATTGAGTTGGGAAAATGCCGAAAATATTACGGTATAGGCGCACACTGTATACGCATGCGCAATAATACTCTCAATAAAAGACACCATGGATTCTAATTCACGTGCTAAAACACGTAGAAACTTTTTCTCTCTCATTTTCTCGCTGACCCTTCTTCACTTACGGAGACTGGCAATATACGAGTACTGGCAGTATAGTACTACTACATGTATGTCTTTTATCATCAAATCTCATTAGTATTATGCCGCGTTCCCACGAGGCGTGAACTTGTAAAATTTTATTAAATCCTTACCGTGTTTGAACGTAACTACGTCCGCGTGGTTTGTCCAATTTCCTATCGCAAAATATTTTCTCAGGCACGTTCAAAGCAAACATGCACGATACAATGTTCCACGAGAAAATGTTTATTTATCAATAATACAACAAAGATACAGCAAAAATGTAATGAAATACGTTTGATTCCTAAGAGCACTTGAAACACGTCCGCTCCGGTCGAGATCCACGAAGAAAAGAAGAAAACAAGGAAACCCAGACAAGAAGAAAACGCAGGAATCAAGAAAACGCAGAAAACAAGAAAACGCAGGAAACAATAAAAACGCAGGAAACAAGAAAGTGCTGGTCCTTTACTTCTTTTGTTTGGGCCTGGGCGTATTCGTGTTAAATTACTTTCGGTCGAAGCTATGCTCATGTGTTCGTCCTAGGGATTTTTTAATGCCAACAAATCACGAACGTTAATCAAAGCTGTCGTGTTCATTTTAGTATTTTATTCAAACTTAGTGGAAAGTGCGAACGATTCACAGAAAAATTTTTAATTCGCTATAATGAAAGCAACTGAAGAATATCGTTCAGTTTTAATACACGCTTTAAAATATTACAAGAAAATATCAATAAAATATTGGGAATTGTAACGAAATTCGAACAATCACATAACCAATTGTTTTATGATATATGACTTGTTATTTAATACACAATATAATATTAATATCAATTATAACGTTAGATGTTCCCATGTAACGCTCTTACATATTTATATTGTCCTGGTGTATATTTGTTGTTTAATGATGGAACCTTTTGAATTTCCTAACTAAATGGCGCTTTGATCATCGCAGATGTTAACTTGAGGTCTTGTTTCTCCTTAAATAGGGAATATAATACAACCAATCCCGATCCAGTAATTTGAGAATTAAATATCTAGATTATGATTTGTGTAATTTTTGAACACAATAAACAAGGAAATGATAAATTAAGGTCACGGGAGAACTCTTTTCTTTTGATAAAGACAATATTGGGTATAGGTTAAAGTGAATTACTTGGGTTCTGTTAATACGAGTTTTTGTTCGTTTTAGAAACGTAAAATAAAAAATTGTAGCGCATGTCACGAGGCGATATTGCAGTATAAGAATCATGGCGCAGGCGATGGTAGGCATCGAAAACGGATCTAGCCATCACATGGCATTTTATCAAAAAGATATTGAAGAAGATCTATTGTTCTTTACAAATATAGATGAAGCTACAAAAATATGGTTAAATACTTTGCATGATATGTGGAAATTATGTAAGCATAATAAATTAAAATGTTCATTATATATTTAGTTTCTTTCTGTAAAGTGGACATTTTTAGGGAAAAAATGTGAAGGAGTTACCAAAACATTATTTGATTATTTTGATACTGCTCCAAATCCTTATCTAAGTACTTTGAGGATCCTAGTAAATACAATAGATTTTAAACATGCAAAAATAGGATCATCTCTTGCCTTTACAGGTTTGTATATTTAGCATAATTATTATTTCTACAGCGACTGACGTTAATGAATTTCAATTTTGTTTAAATTTATATATATTTTTTATCTTATTGATAAAACTGAAATTTTTTTTTATATATATATGTATATATGTATATATGTATATATATATATATATATATATATATATATATGTATGCATATATTTAAAACTATACTACTTCTGGTATCTTTATTTTAAAAGAAGGTTGATGCATCTATTAAATCGTAGTTATAGAAGAATTTTCAAATTGGTTAGTACCTCGAAAGGATAGCTATAAAGAATGTTTGGTTCCTGATCTCAAAATAGCAGCTTTTAAATTGCTCAATCGTCAAAAAAATATGCAACTAATTAAAATGGTCTCAGTTACATATGATTTTATTGAACATAAAGAATTGTTTTTGCAAATGATTCAGGTACGCAAATGATTTATAAATAAAATTTTTCAGGTTTTTATGAATGATTTATGAATAAAATGTATCATCCATCTTTTTAGAACATAATCAATGAAAAAAGGTATAAAGAAGCAGCACAATATGCAACTATGTTAAGATTGCAAATGTGTTATACCGATCCGGAAATATTATTACTGCCTCTTATCTTACAAAATAAATTAGCAGTCGTAGAAGATTTTTTATTTGAATATCCAAATATACAGAAAATATTGGTAACGTACTTGGATAATTTAGTGGCACTAGGAAAAAATATGGATAATAAATTAGAACAATATATCGAGTAAGTTTATATCACTTTTATGTATAGTAGTTAATAATAGTGTACCAATCAATTTCATGACAAGTATTACGGACAAGTAAGCGATCGTTTTCGCATGCTCAGAAAGGCATGGCTCTCAATTTGTAATCTTACTTAAAGTCATGCATATTGAAAAATCAATATTTATGTGAATTGAGAATCACATGTAGCTCATAGTTAGCTTACAGCTAAGTTCTATAGATTGTGCCACTAAATATATTTCTAGATTGATTGTTACATTTCAAAAATATATGAACATTTCTAGTATATATTTATATATTTTTTTCTTTTTCTTTTTTTTTTTTTTTTTTTTTTTTTCTATATGATAGAATTAACAGAAAGGGAATCTTTTACTGGCATGAAATTGACTGGTTGTCTATTATTGCTGCTATACATATTAATCTATACATGATTTGGTATTCAATGTATAAATAATTGTAGAACAAATAATATACCAGATGTAAAAATTGGAACAATACAAATACGACCAATGACAAAATTAATAGCGCGTTTTGCTAAGCTATATAATCTTCCACCAGAATTGTGTCCAAACTTAAATCGAAGACGGAATGAAGGTGCATTACAATTTCTTATTCATAAGCGATATGGTGACGGAAGTTTAAGTAAGTTAATATCTGTAGTATCTTTTATTTTTTAGTTTATTTGTAACTAACTAGTAACTTCTAAATAACTCTTATGTATAACATATATTTTATGCGCATATATGTTTAATATGTAGATACTGAAAGTTGGAGAGAAATGATAAGGGAAGCTGTAGGACATGACATACAATTACAGTTAGAAACTGTCAAATCATTATCTATGGTAGGTGAGACAAAAGAAGGCTTATATTGGGCTAAAACATTTAATATTCCTAAAGAACAATGGCCATGGGCAATCTCTTTTCAAGCAGAACAGTATTCTGATGGTAAAGTATTTGCAGTTTTAATGTTATTATGTAATTAATTAATTAATTAATTGTTACATCTGTGCCTGTAACATATTACATTTTAATATTTAGAAATAAATGTGGGCGCTTCTACTAGCAAAGAGGAAAATTGGAATCACGAAGATAGTTCAATATGTTATCATACTTTAAAATTACCTAGAGATACCATTAAGCTTATAGATAGTCCAAGATTGTTTGAAGAATTTCTTGATAATGGTTTAAGAGGAATTCAAATTGTTGGTATTGATTCTGAGTGGAAACCAACTTTTGGTATATAAATGCACTTTTTGTTTCAAGATATACAGAAACATATAAATCTATTTAAAATTATTTTTAAAGAAATATTTTTTTAGGTACTAAAAAGACCCAATTGGCTCTAATACAAATAGCAACAGAGACAAATGTGTATATACTAGATGTTATTACTATAGGAAATCAGCATGAACATCTTTGGTCAGAATTCAACTTACTATTATTCGAAAATAAACATATCTTAAAACTTGGTAAGAATACTAATTCTTGTTTTGTTTATACTTGATGTACAACATAGTCATAATGTACATATACAATTAATAATGTATATGTTTATTGATGCTACTTGTATTATACTTTTAAAGTAATATATCTAGTCGGATAGCTTCAGTCCTCATCAATCTCAATTGCAATATTGACGGCCGAGGTAGTGGGTCGCCTTTCTTTTTAAAGTTATCATTCTATAAACTCTACATAGTAGCTACACTCGTTTCACTTATTTCAGTTTTATATATTGGCTCGATTGCTATGAGTACCCATATTTTAACATCAAAAAATTTTTACATTCCACATAAAAATTATATGTAAAATTTGAATGAAATTGGTTTGGCCATTCCATTCATTTTCAACATAAAAATATTTATACTCAAATGAGAGCCATTTTGAAAATGTTCAAACAATCAGTCTGAAATATTAAATAACATTTTCCACATTGATGCACAAAATGTGTATAACATTTGTTTATGTTTAGTTAAGTCAATTTTTTATTATAATCAAAATCAAAGGTTACACATAAATACTTGGAAAATAATGTGATTCGTACAGAACATCAAACAGAATTGAAAAATTACATTTCCATCAAAAGTTATAATGAAACGACGCTTTTCCTAGTGATAATTTTATATGTCTCTTACTTTCTGTGATCATGTTTACAACAGTTAATAAGAAAACAAATTAATATCTGAAATTATATACAATATAATATTTATACGAAATATGTTTTTGTTGTAGGTTTTGGAATAGCCAACGACATATTGATGATACGCGATTATATACCAGCTATTTCAAATATTAAAGTTAATGGACAGGGTTGTATAGACGTATTATTTTTATGGAGGAAGCTAGTAGAAGGATACAATTTTCAATTTCCTTATAAAGGTGATCAAAATTTTACAAGTGAAAGTTTGAGCAAGTTGGTTGAATTATGCCTTGGATCAAGATTAAATAAATCAGATCAGTTTTCCAATTGGGAACAACGACCACTAAGGGAAAGTCAAATAATATATGCTGGTTAGTAATACGCCTTCTTCAATTCATTTTCTTATATTACTTTTTTGAATCACACTTGTTATAATATTAACAATGTGTATAATGACAGCATTGGATGCTTATTGTCTTTTGGAGATATATACAACTTTAGCTCAAGAATGTGAACATACAGATATACCATTTCAAGATATTTGTGCAGAGATACAACACATTCCACATAGACATTTCAAAAAAACTCCAAAAAAATATCTAGATAGAGTAGGTATATAAAACTAGCAAAATATAGAATTATTAACAATATAAGAGAATTGTTTAGTCATACGTTTAAATTGTTAATAGTCAAATGCAAAAATGCAATCAACATTATCTAGCGAGAAAAATAATTTCCAAAATGGTAATAATTCAAAACAATTTAAGAAAGTTCTACAAACATATCACAATTCTTCAAACCGTAAAAATTTCACTAAGCAAGAAAATAAACAAAAGCAATATCAATTATATCCACAAAATCCTTCTGGCCCTATACCAGCGCACAGTTGGCGTGCTGTATGTGATTCAATGTTGGGAGGTTTAGCAAGCAAATTACGTATGTGTGGATGTGATTGCTTATATGTATTATTTGATAAAGGAGGAGAACAATCTGCTAAATTAGCAGTACATGAAAATAGAATTCTACTTACACAAAGAGTAAGATCTTATGTTGATAATATTTTATATAAATTATTTATAATATTTATAGTTTAATTAATAATTTGTAGTTTACACAGTATCTGCCATTAGAAAATTGTTATAAAGTTATTTCAAGTACACCTAATGAACAATTGCGTGAAGTTTTAAGTCATTTTTCTGTGATTGTTACACAAAAGGATATATTAAGTCGATGTCAATTTTGCAATTTTGATGAATTTGTTGAAGTTCCAAAAGCTTTAATGGATGAACTTGTTAGAAGGTTTGTATATATAAGTTAATAAAAATAACTATACATTTATTTTCATAATATTAAAAATTAACATATTAAAAATTATTGAATTATCAATAAAAAAAATTATTTTTAATTTTTAGTTTTATAAATATAACAAAGCATGAATTTCACAATAATGAACTTGATCAGCCTTTGTCTGCTGCAAGTCAATACCCTGAAGATCTTGAAGAGGTCAATAAAATTTATTTTAAGGATCATTTTACTAAACAAAACCAAAACCGTACATGGCATCTTAGTACAGGTACTTTAGATGTTAAAACGTGTACAACTAAATATCATATGCGAGTACAAATTGATAAAGTTCCATTGAACATATTGAGAAAAATATTGTTATTTTACGTCTGTGAACACTGTGGAAATATATATTGGGATGGAATACATTTGGAGCAAATTCTTAACGGCGCTATTCAAGACTTGATTATTAAGGAATAAATAGCATATATGTTTAAATGTGATAGACTCTCGAAGAATGCTTGAGGACTAATATGAAGCACAAATCAAAATTGTCCTTATCGGTTAACAACTTCGAGCCAACGATAAGTAATTGTTCCTAGTATTTACAGCGCCGATTGTATAGACGCTTAACTGTCACTGGTACCCTGATTCAAGTATATTGTTTATATGTGAAAAAAAAAAGAGAACAATACTGTCACATAGAAATATACCGTTACCGTTCTTCCTCGCGTTTATAAATCGTTTTAATATGAATGAATGTTTTACTTCCATTTTTTTTTTATTATGTATAATTGCACCTTTGTCTTTAAAGACCCCAGTTTTATCATTACTGATTAATCAGTTACTGCAATAGTGTAAGAATTGAAAATATGAAGTGTTGAATAGATTATAATAATATAACTCATATGCAAATATATGTTGTACTTCTGTGTTATTGAAGAATTTGTAATATATTTGAAGGATATTATTTGAAAAATTCTAATGACTACTGTTTAATAGTAATCGTTATTTATTCTATTATTCTCCACAATTTACATGTTATAAATTGGTGCAATAAGTATCTTTACAATAGGTCATACTGGGGTCTTGAATACGACATAGGATAAAGAAATGCTTTATTAAGAGAAATATTGTAGTTACATATATAATGTAATTGCTCATAAACACTTTTTTTAATCTTATGTAATAAAATAACTAAATAGGGCATATAAGAAATTCTATATGCGCATTCTTGTGTCTTTGTATGTTAAACAATACTTTCTTCTAATTTGTTATTAGATAATGTAAATTTATTGAAGTACAAGGTAATGTGATTTTGATTTATAACACAAAATATATTTTAGTTACTGAAATAATATATAGTGTATTGTACATGTATTGTACAAATTCAACGTGTATTTATATTTTTCATCGATTAAAAAAAAATTAAAGTGCGATAAAAAATTTGGAATGTACTTTATATTGTTCATAGAGTTATTGTACCCTAATAATTTTTTAAGTTTTTGAATCTGTTAAAATTGTAAATTTAAATTTATGTTATGTGAAACATGTTTACAATACTGATAATAATTACAACAATGTAATCATCATTTATAGAAATATAATTATTCTTTTTACTTTGTAATGAAGACAAGAAATACTGACAAAAATATTGACTATTTCCTTACATTATTTTAATGAAAAACCGTATTAATTATTTATTAATTTTATTATAATTTATTAAACGTATATTTTATTGTTTTTAACACAATACATGAGTATTTATAACAATGTTACAATTTATATTATGTTGATGTTGGATTTACAGTATTTGATTCGTCGATTTGATGAGATATGACAAATTCAGCTAGTTCAACAAGATTTTTTTTCTCATACGGTGGTGGACCAATTAACTTTTCTACATCATCATAATTTAATGTTTCCTTTTCTATCAAAGCTTCAGCTATCTGAATAATCATATAATAGATTATTTTATTATATATCATAAATTGCATTAACAAAAAGAAACTTATGAAAGCCTTACTTTCTCCAATTTGTCTCTATTATCAACTATTATTTGTTGTGCTTTTTCATATGCTTCTGCTATTAATCGTCGCGCTTCAGCATCCATTAGATTTCCTAATTGTTTACTATATGGTTTCTTAGTTCTCTGTAAGAGATAAATAAACGATAAGAATATTATAGAAATAGATAATAATATAAAATTAATTATTTTGAAAGATATGTTTGGAGCTGAATATATATATATATGTATATATATATACTTGACTAGTCGATTCTTCATCAAAGGACAGTAAACCCAAAGTAGGACACATTCCATACTGCTGTATTTGAAGATATGCAAGTTTTGTTACTTTTTCTAGATCATTTTGAGCTCCAGTTGTTATTTGATTAAAAATTAGATTTTCTGCTGCACGACCACCTAGCATCATACACATTTTTTCATGGAGTTCTTCTTTACTTTGAAGTTTGTGATCACTTTCGGTGTATTGAGCAAAACCTAAACTTAAATTAGTTCTAGGTACAATAGTCACTTTAAGAAGAGCATCGGTATATTTTAATAACCATCCTACTAATGCATGTCCAGCTTCATGATAAGCAATAACACGTTTCATGGATGGTGTTACTGTACTAGTTATTTTTTTTGTACCGCCTATTGTCCTATCTATTGCGTACATAAGGTCAGAACCTTCAACGATCTTTTTTTTGTGTCTCGCAGCATGTAATGCAGCTTCATTAGATACATTTGCAATATCGGCACCTGTCAGTTTATTATGTGCATAAACATTATTACAATATTTAATAGATAAATGATTATTAAAAAATGTATCCCTATTTATTAAATATGTAAGAATGAATTATGTAAGAATGAATTATACCATACCAGTAAATCCAGGTGTTAGGTAAGATAAATAATGAGAATATTTAGACGCATCTTCTTGCAAAGCAATCTTTTTTAAATGATATTCGAAGATTTGTTTTCTTTCTTCCAATGTGGGTAAATCTATTAAAATGTGCCTATCAAATCTGCCAGGTCTAAGCAATGCTTTATCTAAAACTTCTGCTCTATTGGTGGAGGCTAAAACAATGATATTCTCTTTCGATATCATTCCATCCATTTCTACTAAAAGCTGATTTAGAGTACGTTCAGATTCATCATTAGCAGAATGAACTGAAGATTCTGAACGTTTTCTACCAATTGCATCGATTTCATCAATATATATGATACTAGGTGCTCTGTAAACATATTCAAGAATATTATTATAATGAAAATATGAATAAATTATATTATGAAACCTATATAAAATGTTAGCAAATGATAGTGTTTTGTTTTGTGTAGTATTCACAAATATGATCTTATATATGACATTTATTATAAGTTAGTTATACCTTTTCTTTCCTTCTTTAAATAAATCTCTGACACGCGCAGCACCTAATCCACCAAGTACTTCGATAAATTCAGATCCATTCATAGATAAAAATGGTACATTTGCCTCTGTTGCAACTGCTTTTGCTAATAGTGTTTTACCACAGCCTGGTGGTCCTAACAATAAAGCACCTGAAAATAATTTGGATCAGTGAAAGTTTTGATTTACAATTGTATATTCATTTCTTCTTATTACGTTACATGTACACACACACACACACACACACACACACACACACACACACACACACACACACACACACACACACACACACACACACACACACACACACACACACACATATATATATATATATATATATATATATATATATATATATATATATATATATTATAAGCAACATTTTAAATAAATATTTACCTTTAGGTACTTTAGCTCCAAGAGTTTGATATCGTTCAGGTTGTTTTAAATAGTCCACAAATTCCATAACTTCTATTTTAGCTTCCTTTAGACCTGCAACGTCCTCAAAGCGTACACCTTTGCCATGTTTCATTGATGGTTCGACCAATGTAAAATTTGCACTTTTCAATTTACTCATAAATGGTTTAAAATTAGTAATAACAGACGTTTTACTGAATAACGCATATAGAAAGAGAATAAGACTCATGAATCTCAGTATTTGCATTATGCGTTCTGAATTTCGATTATAAATCACTGATATTTCATTTTCTTAAAAACATATGTAAAATTAATATTCGCTCAGTAAATTATAATATTAAGTATGTACACATAATTGAAATCATTATTGATAAATTAGGTATGAATTTATATATCTTACCTTTTTTTATACCCAGCTTTCTCTCCTCTTTCCTTAATTTTTCTTCTATTTGGTCAATATTTGGAATATGCATAGTATATGTACGGAAGAGTAATTTTTGTCCTTTAATAATTGCTTCTGGATAAAGATTTATTTTTACCACATTAGTTGATGGATACACTATAAGCTCCTCCACTTCCCCTTTTGCTAACATTTCTTGTACAAATTCTTGCCAAGAAACATTTGCTGTGGACTATTTATATTTTTATAAAGTATTTATTATGATTAGTGTTATCTATTTTTTAAGCGATATAAAAACAAGAAATATATATTTTAAATAAACTATGTTTAGTAAAGTATTTATTAGTAAAGTATTTAATACTAACTTCTTTGGGAATCAATAGAAAATGTTTTCCAATAAAATATAGAAATCCTAGTACTGTACCAATTTTCAAAATACTCAGTATTATGTATTTTACAGGATCTGAGTCATTATTTTTTGATGATTTGTTATTATCTTCTTCTTTATTATGTGAAGAACTTGTACTAAAATTTCTGTAGCTTAATAATTTACATTGATTATTAGAATAATCTAGCAGTGTCGATTGTATTATGCCACATTTTTTATTCGCTTTATTTACTATCTAAAATCAAAATTACTTTCATTATTTATATTATTTTATTGTTTAATAGAAAATCATAACGATACTTACATGATGTCTTTCTAAAACTGGTAATCTTCTCAATTTAATATTCCCATTAGCATTTATATATCTGAGGTTAAAAATTGTATTAATTCCATGTTTAAAGACAATATCATGTCTCGATGACAAATTTATTATTTTGTATGGTATAAAATAATGTCGATTCGAACATTTTCTTAAATTTTGCATCTTTTCTTTATTTTATATTTAACTGTCATGTGCATCGGTTGATGAAAGCAATAGTGAACAATGCGTAAGAGTACTCGGTAACTCGGTAACTTTGTAGACGTGACATCACATGTGACTGTACGGAATATATACGTAATTATAATGCGTTTTTATATATCGTAATCTTTATCTATTAAAGAATACACATTTTACGTCTAACAATTACACATGAAATAAAAGAATTGACATTTATTAATTGGATTTACGAGACTTATTTAAAAATTATACATAACGATTGATGAGATAACATGTAAACAAGTGTTCTTAATACATGTACCTATACACATAAGTAACAATTAAAATAATGATCACTCTATCGAAAACGGTCGACTTCCATTTTTATTCAAATGTTAGAATAATATTTATAATGGCTCAAAATGTATCTATACGAAAAAAATATTTGATAATTCTCGTAGAAATTTCGAGAAAATTATCGATTATAAAATTGTTTTATTTGAAAATTCAAAAACATTTTTTTAATTAACTTAAAAGTTAAAATAATCTCTTTTGAAAAAATTTTGATTCTCGACATTTATTTCTATATTAAATCGTTCTTATATCATTGTCGTCATATTATTTCATATTTTTTTCTACGCCGGTAATTATTTTACATCGGATAATATTGTTTTGTTATCAAACAAGTAGTCCGGTAAGTTTATTCGCATAAAAATGTTTAATAATTTATTTAATATTTATAGTTCTTTTATGGAATTATCATTAGATTTAACATAAATTTCGATCGCATGTCTGCATTTTGAAGCATTTTAAACATTGAATAAAAAATAATTAAATCTCGATAAAATAAATTAAACTCGAATAAATTATTTTCGTAAGTTTCTTCCGACGATACTATCAATTTGTTATTTTACCATTGCTAGAGCGCGCTGTGTTCATTATTTTATCCGTCGATAACAAAGATATCTAACAAAATTAAAATGCTACAATAAATAGCTGCTTGCTAAATATAAACAAATAATTAAGACTGTACTGATTAAAATTGGACAAATTAACAACAACAACAACATCTACAACAACAAAAACAACAACAATAATAATAATAATTATAATAATAATTAGAAGAAAAAGAAGAAGAAGATCAACAACAACTACAATAACAATAATTAAAATATAATAACAAACATAATAATAACAATAATCAATAATATGAACGCTCACTTTCAGCAATTATGATATTGCTAGTGATATAGATTGTTATATCTGCATTATATTAAAAAAAAAAAAAAAAAAAAAAAAAGAAATGAGAGAGAGAGGGATAGAGAGCGGACTGCGATAAGAGGAAAAGAGAGAAGAGAAACAGAAAGGTGGAAGGGAGATGTACAACGTACGTGGAGTAAGCTAACGGGAATATTTTTACCCGAGCCTGTTAACTACACTCTGTTATTTTATCTCATGTACGTAGCTTTCCCACTACTACAAGTGCGTCCCGCTGGAATATAAGTTTTAAGGCGTGTTTTGATAGCGTCGGGGCGTGTCAGTCGGGGCTTCCTACCTAATGGATCGCTGCTTTGCTCATTCGTTCATACTTTTTCAAGTACACGACTCATGATACCATGAAACTTCCTTCAACATTACGTTCCTATCAAAAAAAGAACAAAAAAAAAGAATTCTTCCTAGAAATTTTTTCTTCGTTTGTTAACAATCCAAATACAATTATATTCCAAATGAACAACATTATTTGCGATTAACCGTGGACGTATATATATATATATATATCTAACTTACTTATGTACATATGTATTTACATTATAATTATTTGACGATAATATTTTGTGTTTATTGTTAAATTCGCATTAAGAAATACGGATGGCACTAATCAGGCAATATCGATTTTAATAAAGAAAAATAATGATTGAACAATGTTGTTACTATTGCTTGTCCTAGGTATGAAACTGCGAAGCGAATTGAAATTAGAATTTGTCACGCTAGTAGTCGTGTAGTTATAATTGTCGAGTAATGGTGTCTTCTACTCATCGAAAGCACGTCGAAGCTCATAACATTGTAGTCCAATATATCTCATAACGCTTTAGTTCTACATATATACATATACATATACGTATACACAAACTTACCCACCCACCCATCCAACCACCCACCCACCCATCCACCCACTCACACACACACACATATATAAATACATACACACATATACATGTAAATACATACGTACGGTATGAGAATATGAGGCGACAAAATCAATTATTTTGTTAAACAACAAGCGATGTTGTGTTAGGTTTGGCAAAATAAGCAAAACAACGCAACACAGGACGGTGGCTGCGTATCGTTACGTATACGCCATTTCATTCATATATTGCCCTACTCCGACCGTTTTCGTCGTCTCTTCGTCTCGACGTTTCCATTCATCTCTTCACTACGTCATTCCAACATAGGAATTTATGTATGTACGTTGAGATTCGTTCTTTCTCGCGTTGGTACATATCTGTCTCTCTACTTGCATAATAGTTAAAAATTTTTAATATATTCGATTAAAGCAATAAACTCAGATCTCTTCTATGGTTCGAAAGCAATGTGAATAGATATACCTACATATTTTAATTTAATACGTCGATTGTTAAAGCATTAAAATTCGTTCAATTTATTTACGAACTTCATATTAAATATGCTCGTTAAACTTTGATTTATCGTGTCGTGACCGTAAGGCTTTTTTGAAAAAAAAAAAAAAAAAATATAATAAACATTAGGTGAATTAATATCTAGTCAATTATAAATAATAACAATTTTTAGAATTAAGTGAATATATATATATATATATATATATATATATATATACGTATATGTATATATTTATTTAATAATGTTAAAAAAAAAAATAATAAAAAGTAAAAAAATGTGTATGTATATAACAAATGTACGAGTTATTTTATATTATTATTTTTGAAATAGCTCTGAAAAGTATTGGATCGACATATCGATGTATATAAAGTTAACTAGGTAAACAATGTATTAACACTATGTGACAATAGGATTGTATACTGTAAACATTACGTATGTCATAATAACGTATTGTAATTGAAAGATGATATGCATAAATCTGTATATTTATTTTTTGATTTCACTATTCTACCACTGTTTACGATTTATGATAAATAAGAAATGTAAGGAAACTTTTTCTCACAGCAAATGTTTATCTTATAATATAAAACTTAATTGACAATATTTATGATAGATATTGTTATATCTCTATTCTTAATGTTTTTATAATCTCTTATTATTATATTTGTTATCAGACAATTTGTTATCAGACAATTTGTTATCAGACAAAACAAAATCAAATTTGGGATATAATGGATACCGCGGATTTTTCTAGAACGCATAGATTCTTCCGCGAGTTGTATGCTGTTTATTGTTGTATGCTTCAGCGAGTTGTATGCTGTTCATTGAAGGACGTTATCCTTTTGATAAATGGATCTATAGATATATCTAGGAATTATTCTTACTTTGCTCTCATATTCACGTTCCACGGAAAGAATGAACAGCCTTAAAAGCGAAGGTGTCTTCAATGTATGTATGTACCACTTAGATCCACTGTCATAATAGCCCTACTCTCGTGGGATCTGTCATTCGCCGACTACAATGCAACGATAACAGTTCCACCCTCTCTCTTTCTCTCTCTCTCTCTCTTTCTCTCTTTCTTTTTCTCAATGTCTCCTTTTTCTTTTTTTGGTTATGAAAAATCCGGAAAAGTAATAATTGCGATGAAAGACTGGGATGTTTTCTTTTGCAGGCGACGAAATGCACGGATCCTCGAAGATCTCGCATAGGGAGAAAAGTGGCACGTTGAGGATGAGAGAAAGTGACGTATCTTTCTCTCTCTTTCTCTCTTTTTCCAGCGCGCGCGCACACATACAGATAGAGAAAGAAAGAGGGAGAAGGAGATGGAGAGAGAGAGAGAGAGAAAGAGAAAGGAAACGAGAGGAAGAGAACCAAGAGGGAATTCGTGTTGGAATAACATTGGGTGACTGTGGTATTGTCAACCCCCATCTCTCTATTTCTTTCTGTCTTTCTCTCTCTCTCTCTCTCTCTTTCTCTCTCTTTGCTACCTTTTCACCGTTCACATCTCTCCTCTTTACTCTTCTCTCTCTCTCTCTTCGATCTGACCTATCCTAGCCAACGGCTTAGTTAGATTCTAGACCACTACGATAGAATAGACGGACCGTAGTGGCAGGAGAGATGAAACAACACGCCATTCCCACCGGCACTTTTCGTATCTCTCTCTCTCCTCTTCTATCCATTTCTATCTGTCTTTTTCTCTCTTTCTTTCTCCCTTCACTTCTCTTTCTTCCTCTCGCTCGTTCGTTCGTTCGTTCGTCCGTCCGTCCATCCGTTCGCTCTTTTCCGCTTATACTCTCTTTGCTTCCCTAAATGTAGCCAATAAAAACAACACTATAGTCACAAGAGCGAAAGAGAAGTGGGGTGATGCTGAGGCGGTGAATTATAAAAATAACAGTGCGAGACGATCGAACAATTGGCCGATTCTCGCTCGGTGACGTTTCTACAGATGGGGATGCTGCCATTGTTGCTGCACTCCGACGAATGCTTAAGCTCTCTCTCTCTCTCTCTCTCTCTCTCTCTCTCTCTCTCTCTCTATCTTTCTTTCTCTTTCTTCCTTTTTGTCTCCCGTCTCTTCGATACCCTCCCGCCTTTTTCTCACCCCTCCTACATCTCTTTCCCTTTTCACGAGGGACTTTTCAGAATTTGCATACTCGCTCCCTAGTTATATTGATATTGATACTTTCTGTCGATTTTGTCAATCTTCCTTTAACCTTTTAATTAGAAAGTAAACAAATTATAATATAGTTTTAGTATAAAGTAATTCAATATAAAGGATATTCCTTTATAAAAGTTCATTGTCTTTGTTCATTGTCTTACATATAAGAACGTACTATTGAAAATGTTTATTGAACAGATTTTAATTCATTAATCGATATTTATTAATTTTAAAGATATCAATACTTATGGGACGTGATATTGATTTTGATATCAATATCTTAACATTCACATTTGTCGATATAATTCCTATCGCGATTCTGACGCGATTCTTCAACGATTTATCTTCCTCTGTCACCTTTCTTTCTCTCTCTTTCTTTTTCTTTCTTTTTCTTCTCTCTTTCTCTCTTTCCCTTCTCCGTACCGCACACGGGCCAGTAGCCGTACGCCTACGCCGCACAGCCAAGTCAAAGAGAGATAAAATCTATAAATATGTGGGAGGCGCACGCGACCCATTCCAGTGTTTGTTCAACCAGGAATAACCTCCGTTTCTTCATCGTACGGCGAAGCCCAAGAAGAGGCTGGTTTTGTGGCTTGACGCAAGACTAATCCGGGACGAAGGCTCGTTGCCACCTCCGGAGAAAGTAGATCTATGTATCCCTGGCCATCTATTCTAACAAATTTCTTTTTTTCTTCTTCATCTTCCCCTCCTTTTTTATCCATTTACCTTTTTTTCTCTTTTTTATTTTTTTTCTTCTTTTTTTTCTTCGTTTTCTTCTTTACATCACTTTCACAACTTGATAAATTTATCGACGTTCATAATCATTTTCATGTTTTATGTTTTAATCAAATCGCGACGATCAAACGTAAAAAAGGAATATTAGCCATCTACATACTCAGTCACTTATTTACTTTTGTGGACTCATCCTTCGAGTATTTACCGATCCCACAAAGTGTTCTGGAATTCGGACAATTTGTCGGCACGTCGTATCCATCGTCCTAGTCGTTTTTCTCGGTTCTAGAGAAGACGCGATACATCGCCCTTACGGCTACGATGAACGTCGTTATTTCGACGTTCATCAGGCACGCAAGTTAGTTAGCGGTAAACACGGCTCATCAATCTTCCGAGAACATCACCGGCTTGATGTGGCATTGCTCTCTCGTACGAGAAGCCGCCGATCTAAAATACTTCCAACACGTGTATCCATTAAGCTGATGTCGGTTTAAGCCTCATTCAGGAGGAACGTAATCGTTGTGTTGTCTCTTGTCGTTGTGGCATGAACTTTACGCATTGATCGATTTAAAAAAAAATTCCATTCTTGAAATTCAAAAGTATAAGACAGTGATTTAATTATAAATATATATTGTAGATACTGTTTCAATATCTTATTTATATCATTCTCACACGATCTATATAGAATTATAGTTATACAAAATAGTTACAGATATAGACACATTATTCGAATTCATTTTAAAACTAATTGCACGATTTAGAAATGTATAAAATATAAATAGATAGACGATAATTTACGTGAACGGAGAGTTAATATTTTTTCTGTTAACTTAAGTTATTGCACCAACCATTTAATGTACTTCTTTTAACTTTAAACTTGAAAACAATTTTATAATAAATTTTATATTAAAATATAAAGATTATTTCAATAAATAAGCATGATTGTCACGATTTAATGAAATGAAAAATAAAAGAATTTAAATTAGAGGAGTAACTAATTATATTATTTCTTTTTCTATTAATATACAATATTAGTTGAATGATATTATCTTTCGAATGATATTCAGATAATAATCGAATGATCGATTGAGGAATCCTTTTGTACTTTAACTTCATCATTTCTATTATACATGTAGGTAGGAAAATAGGAGTGTTTGCGCGCGCACAAACGCACGTAGGCATCGTAGCGAGACGAGGGCCGATACCGGCCAACGAGCTCCGCCATTCTCCACACCTGGCAACAGCCAATGGTAGGATAAAGGAGCTGGAACGAGAGAGCTTTTGCTCCTCGAACGCCACACCCTTTATTGCGACCACATATCGACCGAGTCGCATCAGTCGCATGGCTAACGATAAGTAAGTAAGTACTTGTCGACGCTTCTGCGTATTAGAACATACATGTGCGCATGTGTGTGCGTGCAAGTGCAAGCTGCCTCGTTTAATCGAACGCTGATACCTACTTCGCTATAGGTACGTTTAAAAACATCAGTAGGTATACAAGGCGTTGAATAAAAAAAAAAAAAAAAAAGTAAAACATAAACAAAAAATAAGGTTCGAGTGCCGAGAAGATAGATGGATGATAGATATGTATATATACATGTATTTAAGTAGAGAGGGCAGAAGAAAAAAAAAGAGACAAATATTGTCGTTTAGAATAAATTTTCGTTTTTTCGTCATTTTAGGTGAAAATAAAAGTATTTATGTATACAGTCAAGTTATCGAACTTATATTAGTAAATTTCTTGCAAATTGTTTTATCGGATTAATTTTAATCTTACAATTAGAATTAATGGATGAAACATTACACTGGTCAAGTAACAATTATAGACTGATTATGTATAGACAATACATTCAATATTAAAAAACTATTGTGTATAGATAACACGTTTAACATACGTTCGACATAGAAACGATTTTTCGATTCTAGTAATACGTTTTATGTAAACTATCCAACCTTCATATACTTACTTATATGAAGCTGCATCAAATATCAAATATTGTGATACTACCAACTATATATTAAATACATATGTCGTAGATACAAGTTTATTCATTCGCGTCTACCGTATTGTGTTCTACCTTAACGTTAATTATATTCATTATTTGTTACTATAGACATACATACATACATACATATATATATATATATATATATATATATATATATATATATATATTCGTAAATATTATCAAATAAAAAAAAAGAAAATAAATATTTCTCTTAGTTTATTCGTTCATACGTTGGGATCGCAGTTTTGGAGTTTTCAATTATCAAGTAGCATAGGTGTACTCAAGCATCGATGATGGACCTTTAATAAGAGAGTAATGGACGAGTGGTCGTATCTCGAGACGAAAGTTAACAAAGTTTACAACGGCTGAGACTACTTCCAACCGAATGTATAGGCACAGTCAGCGATCCTAGGCTCTATGCAGTTAGGAAAGTAATCTTAACGCGAAAGAGAGTCGAATAGTTTAACAAGCCATGGTATTTGGATCCGGCCTAAATGTTATTTCACGCGACAAAGATCGCTTCTTCGAGCAACACTCTCGCTGCTCGACTACCGCGATCCGCACGTCGTGTACCTGACCAAGAGAACGAGACAGTGAATTAGAGAAGGGATGGAGGGAGGGGAAGGGGAGGGAGGAGGGAGATCGTCAAATATGTATGCGGATAAACACGGGACGGTTGACAGAAATAATATCCGCGGGTGAAGGTGCGCGCACCTGTCTGTAACTTGGATCTCAAAAAGATGCTGGGCGATTCTAGCCAAAGAGAGACAACGAAAAAGAAAGAAAAAAGAAAAAAAAAAAAAGAAAAAATCTCATACGTTCGACTAGAATTTATTGTTAGAAATAATTTTTCTTTTTCTTCTTTTTTTTTTTGCTATCATAAATTACTTCAAACTCCTAATATAATTTTAAATCCACTCGACGTAGTACTCTGTTGCATTTAAGTATTATTTTTCGATCAAGTATTATTCCTAGATTTATCTATGTATATCATATAATTGAGATGTTATCTCAGATATCTTGGGTCATTCGAAAGATAAATGATAATTATCGAACGATATGAAAGATATTGTCGTATGAAAAAATGTTAAATGAGTCTATAAAATTATCTACAAGTTCGGGAGCATTCTTAAAATTTCATATTCCAATTTACGTATCCATATGTAAATATTACAGAAAAAATATATGTATAATAGATAAGCGTGAAAATGTTAAGTAATCTTAACATTTATCGAAATCTCTATTATTACGACAAGATATTCGAAGTTATATCCTTCATAGTCGATCTTTCATGAAACTTTTCGTCACGTTTTACAGTGCGACGGGAATGAGCAGGTGAATCGTTTGCTACGTGCGTGCGGAGTTTTCCAATAACGTTCGTAAAAGGAGAAAAAGTAAAAGAGAGAAAGAGAGATAGAGAGAGAAAGAGAAAGATGGAAAAATATATCTTTTGTCATCGATGAAACGATCGAGGTCGAGCAATAATGCCCCGTGGACGATACCGAGAACTTGGATCTCGTTCTTTTCATGAAAGCAATAAGAATCACGTACATTCGTCCTGGAGATTTCGAGCAGACCACCGGAATAGTTCGTAGTCTATGTATCTATGTAGCCCTTCAGAAATACTATTTCGTTTGATCTTTCTAGGTTGTACTTGCTCCTCGAACATTGAATTCTTCGTTTGAACGAACGTTAACCGAACTATGATTCGTTTCGTACGATCGAACAAAGAAGTTTACCTACTTGTTCTTACTTAACAATAACGCATAGTTAGGATTAAGATACAAAGAAAAAATAACAAACATGATGGTATTTAAGTAAAGAATAAGTACTTATCTATGTGAGTGTTAAGAAATTAGACGTAATTTTTGAAGGATACGATTCATGTAAGGATAGATGCACTGGCGTATTTAGTCTTCATAGGGCTTAGAGCGTTACAAATATTTGGGATTGCATTAAATTAAATCAATAATTGTGCACGATATATCTATATTTTTTTGCTTCGATTGTTCATGATAAAGGTAAAAAGATAAATACATTATAGCCGAATATATAGAAATAAAAATACGATTATAGCCGAAAATATAGAAATAAAAATGGTACATCGGCTAATAGATATTAAATTAAATTTATTATATAATATAAATTTACATCGTCGTGTGGGAGATCCGTTTCTTACGGGGCCCCAGGCAGTCATCTTCATCGCCCGTACGTAAATCCGCTACTGGATCGATACATCCTAATATTATTCACATTAAATCTTACAAAATTTTCTAATCAATATAAATTTATCAAACTAACACATGTAAATATGTTAAATGAATGCTTGTTTTGAATATGTATCTATTCCTATACAGAGTTAGTTACCTGATAATATATAATTTAAATTTAATGTGTATACATGCAAAAATCGCAGTATAAATTGATAACAACAAAAGAAAGAAACATTTTTAAAATTAATTAATGTCACAAATATTATCTGTATTAAGACATCTTCGTTGAATTTATTATTGTTCGGTAAAGAATTTCGTCAGGATTATAAAGTTTTTACTTAGAATTTATAGATATTGCATTCTGTAAAGAAAAGTTTCTTGATCGTAAAATAACCAAGTGTCAAAGATATTCGCGAAGACGCCGTACATGCATACGTGGACGTTTGACTCACGTGAATGCTCGTGAGCATACCGAAGTCGTAAAGTCTCTCCTCTCGACGAGGAGGGATGAAAAAGAATTCGGTACCTAATTCGAGATGTTTATCCAAGCACCGTAGCGGCTCTCTTAATTCATACGCCCTGTTGTTGCAGCTCAGCGAGAAGGAAATTTATTAAAATCGTTATAGCTCTGTTGCGTCGGTGTACATACCAAGAGAAACGCGTTATTATTACGTACCGAACGAAGGGTGTCTCTCTCTTTCTTACGTTTCTCGCGTACCAGGAACCAGAAGCTAAGAATGAGAGAAAGATAGAAAGAGAGAAAGAGAGAGAGAGAGAGAGACAGAGAGCGAGAGAGAGAGAGAGAGAGAGAGAGAGAGAGACAGAGTTCGTGCGTTTCACGTATCTAATGAAGATAAGACACCAACATTTCTAAAGGATCTTTAGAAGGTTTATCCGCATAATAAAATATAATATATGATTCTGTTACATGAGTAAATTTAATATTCCGCGAAATTTAGTTAAACTCGAATTGATACTTTCTAGAAGATAGTTCGATCGTAATCAATATTTTTACATTCGATTGAAATATTTCTTATACTTATTCATAACTAAAAAAAATTTCTTTAAGTATCCTGATAATCGATGATGATATAAGATAAACCGAAGGAATTATTCAAAGATAATAAATTCAACTTAAATTAAATTATCAAATATTACGAAGCGTGTATTAGCGAATGTGTTTAACGAATCGGAAGATATTATCAACCGTATCAATATATATCCACTTAGAATATTTAATTTTGTGATCATTGTTGAATTAATATAATGAATCAACAATTTACATAGATGTGATATACTGTTTGTGTTTATCTTAGCGATATTACAGCAGGGAGTATATCTTATCTTTTCAAATTATACAATAATAATTATTATTATTAATATTTTTAATCGTTTTCTTTTTTGCATGATTATCACCCTTATTAAATTATTCTCATATGATTACGATAGGACTTATATCGTTTACATTATTCCTTTAATCGAAAACTTTTCTATTTATAAAAAATCGTATTTTCCATGGACATCCTGTATAAAATCTACTGTAGAAAATGAATTTGCTCGCTAGAGGAAAAAGAAAAATCAAAAAGATCGAGAAGCTAAGCTTGTTGAGATATGGCATATGAAATTGTTCGTTGTTCGAGGAATTGAGAATGCATCCAATGTGCAAATCGGTTTAAACGATAGAAAGGGACAGGGACAGAGAGAGAGAGAGAGAGAGAGAGAGAGAGAGAGAGAGAGAGAGAGAGAGAGAGAAAGAATAGAGCTCGGTCCTTCCATAGCATAAAATAACAACAAGCATCATTTTCATGCGTCCCATTTTCATCGTCAATTTTCGCAATACGACACATACACACATACATATCTGCCAAGTCAGGGATTAATTTATATCTTTTTACCGATTAAAAGGAACTTCGTAGAGATTTGATCGAACGATTTGCGAGAGCCTTCTGAGAGAGGCGCCGCCTATATCTCGTTACTCGGCACGTCTAAGAATAACGATCGGCACGACGTTAATGGATGATTTGTTCGACTTTAAAGAGGAAAGAGGGGAAGGAGAGAGAGAGAGAGAGAGAGAGAGAGAGAGAGAGAGAGAGAGAGAGAGAAAGAAGCTCACAGCGTGCGATACTTTAGAGAATTTAGGTGGAAAGATCCAAACGAGAGTTCGTATATAGGAAAAGGGCAACGGGAGATGAAGGAGAAGAAGAAGGAAAAGAAGAAGAGGTGTAGGAGGAGGAAGAAGAAGAGGAGCGTGCGTTTACTATGCCGACAATGTTTGTTCAGCCGCAACTTCTCTAAATCTTTTGTGCCCTATGCGAACGGAGGGTTGTACGCTCGGCTCATGTATATAAGTTTCCTACATACATAGTTACATACTCGTACATAGTCGGGGATGCGTATGCACATAGAATACATGCGTTTACTTGCAATCGGTTACGGTTATCGACTATAAAGTATGTACACTTATACGTGTTGTTTATCGAAATGAAAAAACAAAAAGAAAAGAAAAGAAAAAGAAAATTAGAAATAGTATTTCCTTTGAGACAGGAGAGATAATCGAAAAGTGAAATGAAATAAGAAAGATTTTACATTGGTATCTTCCTGTGGACATTTATTACTTTCGTAGGATGGAATAAATTTGATCAATATCATTGTATCATAGATATATTTACTTAGATAGAATCGTAGAATCGAATGGACAATTTTTCTTAATTATCATAGATTTAATAAATAATCTAAGACTTTGATATCAGATCTACTTAATACCATTTTATCTTTCGAGATCATCTTTTTAAAATGTTATTTACTAGAGATAAAAAATAAAAAACGCGATAAGTTCGAAGTTAATCAAACGCAAGCGTGTGACAAGGTACGTTCACATCGTCGTCGTCATCGACGTCAATGACGACGACGACGACGACGACGACGACGACGACGATGAAAAGTCGTCGGCTCGTCACCTCATCGTTCGGTAGCGTGAGCGTTTAGCTTCCGTTTCGTTTGGTCGGAACACAGATCGGCTGTCTAAAAGACACGAAGCAACGGCCAAGACAAACCTTAAATGCTTGCTAACCAAACAGTCGGAATTAGCCGCGTTACCCGCCCACGAGGAAACCGGCGCTTTCACCGTTTATACCTCTCTATGGCTATTATCTTCTTCTTCTTCGTTGCAGCAGCAGCCGTACCCATGGCACGCATAGTCTCTTCATTTTGACTGAAGCTTTGCATCCGGGTTGCGTGCTCGAACTTTGACAGTAGGTTGAACTTTAATCGGTTGAATAACCGATACTCGCGATATCAAAGAAATATATCTATCATATGGTATACGTGATTTAATTAATGAAATATACAACGAATAAAGATATAAATATGAATTTTGTTAAGATCGATAAAAAAGAAATTGTTCGTATTTCAATAGATAATATAAATCTTAGATTATCGATATCAATTCTCATAGGCAAATATTTTTATACGGAACATAAGTAATATATTAATAAACAATATAAATATCTATATTATTTGTATATAGATTAACAAATATTTTTATATGTAATATAAATGTATATATTGAAATAGATATGTACCTATATAAAAAAAATATATAAGTATATATAAATATTTATAGGTTATTGCATATAAAAAGTAACAGTAGGTATTCTATGTACGAATAAAAAGAAAATTAACGGATCACTAGTTTATCTTTAATACAAAATAGGAATAGAGTAATAAAAGGTGAAGACGAAATAAGTAATTGTAATTTAGGAAATAAAAATGTATCGTTTTACTTTCTTTTATTTTCTGATCGAGGGGACAAGTCAAAGATGTTCGAAAGAGGAAAAGAGAAAGAGAGAGAGAGAGAGAGAGAGAGAGAGAGAGAGAGAGAATTCGGAACGTTATCCGAACGGATTCACCACCGGCTGAATTTATTTCTTTAAGGCAGACAATGAGGAAGGAAATGCGGTTGATACGTTTTCAAGATAAATAAACTGCCTTACCCGGCGCTGTACGACGAAAAGAGGACAACGTAGACGTTTCTATGACGCGTTTGTTTGCATCCCAAGAGCAAATCGGACACGTTATAACACGTCGCTAATCTCGAATGAAAATATTTCGTACAGTCCCTTTGTATCGCGTTTTGAACCAAGAGAACGAAATTAAGTTGCTACCGTCAACGTCTTTATCGTTGCCTTCGAACATTAAATTTTCACCACTGTCGGTAGTGTAAAAAGAACACATTTGTAGAACAATATTCGTATCCAGTCTTTTGCTTTTCGAAAGTAATGAATATAAGCCAATGGTCTATTCTTCATGCAAACCAACGAGAGTCAGGCTGCATTATTGTATGCTCCACTTAATCTCCATTCTACAATTCGCATTGTATGTATGCATAATGATTTCTCCATGTGCTCGATACGCACGAGAGATCCTTTTGTTTTCGCTTGTCTAAAAGTCGACAGGTAGATAGGGAAAAGATAGTCGATTATGTCGTAACACTTACAAATTTTCCAGATTTTATCAAGTGTTCATAGTAACGACGTAAAAACAATCGATAATAACGTTCTAACCAATTTCACGAAAGAAGTAGATTCATTTTTTATCTATTATCTCTTACTTTGTTATCTCATTTCCATGGAGAAAAATTATGCCTTACAGATTTGTATAATTATACGTGCGCGACATTTTCACTAGACCATGATGAAAAAACTTTATGAAGTCAAAGAGTTTTATCAATTCGTTATCTTAATAACGATTACGTATTATACTAAAGAAACAATATCTGTGTGAATTGATAACAATGTTTTGTAATCATTGATTTATCTTCGGCTTGGAAGTATTATAGTTTGGTTGCCATTACTTTCAAATGTTTCGAGAGATATTATCTTCTCAATTGATTGTTATCTTTTTCGAATACGTATAAACGTTTCTAATATGTACTTTTAATCTCAATAAAATGATAAGTTTTACGATATAATGGTAATATAGTAACGATTTTAAAAATTTATGTTACAAATGTAATTCATTGATTTTTAAGATGTTTAAAGAATAAAGAATAAACCTGACGTGTAAAAGGAATATATCTAAGTATTCGATTTTTTTTTTCTATAATAATATACGAGAAAAACCTTTAAAAAGCTTATTTCATATTTTCTATTGTGGTTAGAAACTATTGTTTCTTTCATAAATTTTCCAAATCCTTCAAACGGTACATAAAATTCTAAATCATACTTTCTCTTTATTCAATCTAAAAAAAGTTAACTTTCAAAATGTTAACAAATATTTTTACGATTTATTGTACCCACGTATAATAATTAAAGACCCATTAAAAATGAAGTTGAATTCTTAAGCACATTAGTTACTCATGCAAATTGTATTTTGAATTTAAAGTTAAGTTATATCCACCGAATAGTATTACAACTTTGACACACCGATACAACTATGACTACCTACTTTTCGTGCTACTTATCCGAATCATGGTCGAATAATAAAAGAAAATAAATTTTACGGGAGGAAAGAAAGCCGCGTAAGTTTGAATTTCCGGGTTGGGTCATGCACGTTTGGCCGTTGAGGGTTTAGCAATACGCAACCCTATCTGTCGAAGCCAACCGCGGAATATCACTGCACATCCAGATAATCCTCCGGGCCCATTGATATGCTGATGGTGAGACTTGTCGCGTGAAATTGCCAACGGGTATGCATTGTTCGCTTGAATTCCACTTCGGTCCTTTTCAGAGAGAGAGAGAGAGAGAGAGAAGCAGAGAGAGAGAGAAAGAGAAGCAGTGAGAGAGAGAGAGAGAAAGAGAGAGAGAGAGAGAGAGGGAAAAAGCAAGAGATAGAGGGAATGATGCCACCCCCGTAACCCTCCTTGCTTCGCGTTTGCCAGGCTCAATCCTATCGGCAACGAGCAGGTTTCTCGTTTTAGCCTCGAACGAGAAAAGTTTTTCTCTCTCTATTTCTCTCTTTCTCTCTCTCTCTTTCCCTCTCTCTCTCTCTCTCTCTCTCTCTCTCTCTCTCTTACTCCCTTTCTATCTCGCTTTCTGTTTTGTGAAAGAGAGGGAAATATGGGAAAATAACGAGTTCGATTTTTGGTCGGATCGTAGACCACGGTTATACTGTGATATTCGATATCGATCCCACATCGTTGAAACGAAGAAAAGCTAAGAAAAATGTTGGAGTAGCTCTCTCTCTCTAATGCTAACCAGATTATATGCCTATTTTTCTCCGACGGCGAGAACGTGAGAAACAGCAGGCGCTGCATCGATCTGTTTGTTATCTTTATGCGCGATCGTATCGCAGCGTGCAGGTCATATTCTTGTAAGTAAACGCGTGCAAGGAGCCGCGTCGGGTAAACCGATGGATGACTGCAAGAGAGATACGACCCAGAATTGGTGTGTACGTACGTAGATAGGTAGGTATATGTAGGTATATGTATATACGTAGATGCGTGTAAACATCGAGAAGCTTTATGAAAGCCCCAAATCGTGCAAGAGATTATTCGCGATTTTTGTAGTTGTCAAGAAGCATCGTTTTGTCAAAGAAGTTGACTTGAAAATTTTTTTTAAACTCGATTTCATTCATTTCCATTGACTCTTCCTTGAACGAACATTTACGTTCTAGATATCTATCTGTCCACAAGATAAATTTAATTTTTAAATAGAAAAATATCAATATTTCATCCGAATACATAAATCGTACTTTTCTACAGGTCCCGGATTGAATTGAATTTTATGATTATCAAGCAACTCTTTCGCTAAATTTTTGCAAAAAATATCAATATTATTCATAGATGAATAAGGCTTATGAAATACTAGATATCCGTATTAATTAACAGTATCGATATTTGTTATTAAAACTTGCTTAATATAAAATTTTTCAACTTTCAATTGGCTGCTAATGAGAAAATAATACAGTTCCGCATGTCATTGGAATAAGAAACGCTTGTCGCTCGATTCTTTACTTGACTTATACAACGGAAACGACATCTTGACGCGGCATCACCAAACGTTACACCTTTTTTTTTGCGGTGAATATTATTCCGGCGAAGCTTGCGTTCTATGCCCTACGTCTCCTCGAGTATTGGTTTACACGAGTAGTTCGGAGGTCTCAAGAATTAAATTTCATCGCTATGTAAACATCGTTCTAGGACTCGTGAGGAGGACTAGACAAGAAACATACGGAGATGAAGCCGCCGGACGCGAGTCTTCCTACTTCGGTTAATCCGATTGAAGGATTTAACCACAGATTTTGTTACCTCGCCTGTCAATTTTACGTAGTACACTTATTTCTCTAATTAGATTTCTCTGGTAAGATATATTTATTGTTTTAACTCCCTAACTTGCACCTTTTATATTCGAATGGCAACGCGAGTTTTGTTTCCTTTTAAATATAGATATTTTGATAGGTATTTAAATGAAACTACGTGACAAAATATTCACGATCATAATGAAATATTTTTGTAATTAAACGATCATTGTTGAACATTCCTTAAAGGTGATACCACGTAGATATATTTCATATTTAGTCGATTCATATGAAACTAAAGAGATTAATTCAATTGTATCTTTACTTGACGTTGGAAAAATTTATTAACTGTTAATCGACAGCCAAGAAAAATTGTAGGTTATTCAAGAATCAAAAATTGAATACACCTAAATGGATTATTATGTAATAAACTATACCTAATTCCAGTTCTCCATGTCAATCGTGTTAATTATTAGGAAAAATATAGCCAATACAAGGCAATTAATTAAATCGAATAATTATAATTAAGATAATCTACTGTAAGTTATTCGCGGGATATTTGCGTCAGAGGTTCTGCTTTGGTTAACTGCTCGACAGATCGTGTGACGTAACGGCGGTATGTCTTTGGAAGAAGAAGAAGATCGGTACGAGATGGCCGCGAGTTAGCGGTCTCATCGAAAACCAGCCTGGTTTATTGTTTTTGGACGAAAAAAGAGTCTTCTTCGTATCCGCAGATGACTCCGATCGCTAACATAAGATGGCTACGTAAGATAGGTCAAGGAGGAGAAAAAGTTTATTTTGCCTGCTTTCGAAATCCCGTAAACACTCGGAGGGAAAAACCTTTCCAGGGGAAGGGAGGGAAAGGTTTAGGAGAGATAGGTATACAATGCGTATACAACGTAACTCTAACGACGATATCAAAGCGGTCAAATTTTCATGATTATGCGATATATCCCGTTGGTACTTTAAATCGGGATAGTTGCTTGCGGCTACAGAAAATATGCAAATCGCATTGTGTACGCCCTCATCGAATCGAGCTAATCCCGATTATGGGCGAACCTTACTTCGTCAAGGCATAGCTTTATTAAACTTAACGTCGCTTAAGTAAATCCGGTTACATTCCGAAGTTAAGAAAAAGATCAATGGGGGAAGATTCTCGATAATTCTATCTCCGAGTACATAGGTACCAACCTAATCGAAATTATTTGGGATTAAGCCTTAACGTGGGATCTGTTGATTTTCAGAAATTTCCTTTATTTTGTCCCCTTCTCGTTTTTTTTTTTTTTTAATCCCTCTGATCTATACTTGGATATAGCTATTGTGAGCGTCGAGAATGAATTTTTCAGTATAAATAGATTATCTACAATATTTTTTTACCTATCTATCTATGTACTCATTTACGCGCGAGTGATTATTGACGTCACGTTTTACTTAACGTTTGTAATTATTATTTTTCTTTCTTAACGAAGTCATTCGAACAGAGAAGAAAAAGAAAAAGAAAGAAGAAAGGCAAAAGGTACGTAAGAAAGTAAGAGGCATTATATTTCGTTGTTTTACGAATGATGGCTTCGGGGAGACAACGATCTGGGATAGAATGCAAGCAAAAGACAATTAAAGTTTCATTGGAACGTCTTCGAAAGCATTTTGCAGCCAAGCAACTTCTATTGGCCGGCGGCTACGAAATAGGGTAGAAACGGAGAAGAAAGATTCAAAGGGCAGAATCTTGAAGACCTATTATCCTTTCTTTGCCACAAAGTATCTTGGGGAAGCAAACAATGATTTCGATATAAAAAGTTCTTTTCATTATTTTTTTTTCACTCCACTCTACCATTTCTTAAATCTACGACATTAATTTTTTTATTTTAATCACGACCTCGTTCATTTTTTCTTTGGATGTTTGATAAATTTCATCTTTTTTCTTCTACATTTTATTTCTATCATTTAATGTCTCATCAACCGTTTGCTTGTATGTAGATTATTAATGATATAAGAGGCAAAGTTTACAGTTATATTATACAGTTTGGTGTAGTGTAAATAATATAAGTAACCTTTGTATATATCCTACGTTCTTTAAATCTTAAATGAAATTTTTCTTCTTCGCGTATACACTCATTCAGCACGTAGTATCTAGTAAACATGTTTATCTTCTCATTCTATACATCCCATTTTCTTTATCTCAATAATAATGTCATACTCCAATGTTCCTTTGTTTAAGAGAGTCGATAGTTTGCGAAATACTATAGTGACGTACACACATATACGTACATCATATATACGTAGGTATCTCTACCATTTTAGAGAGGAGAGGGTAGAAATGGAAAAGTGGAACGAAGGGACGATCGAACTCGTTCCGGGAACCCGGATAGTGCTTCGTAGGATTCGCGAAGGAGCAGGAGACTCTTCAAGACGGAGACGAGGTGTCCCATCGAGTGTTTTCGCAAGGCAGGAGTCGAACCCTTAGAAAAACAGACGCCAAATTGAATCTCTCGTCTCGTTCGGTCCCTCTTCTTCCAATAACTCCGCTACTCTCCTACTCTGCTTTCCCGAGGGAGCTTTCTCGAGTTCGTTCGTCTACGGATTACCTACCTATCTATACTACTCGCGGCGAGAAAACGGTTCTCTTCCGGTTCACCTTTTATCATCTCCTTCAATTTTTTCCGATTCTGTTATAAAAATTGAAATTCCTAATAACTAATATGTTCAAGAAAGAATATTACGATATTTTATTTTTAAAATAACATCCTAACTATCGATACCTATCGATAAATAATTTTATTTATAGCGATACGACTGATATGTTGGAACGATCACACTCAATACACGGCCTAAAATATTCATATTTTTTGGAAATTAGTGCCTGAAAAATAGAAGACCCTAAAAAAATGTGCCCACCTGGTGTTAACATTGTTCGTATCTTTCTGAATAATTCTATTTTAAAATGAAATATGCGAAGAACATAAATAGGTATATAAAAAATCGGTTTATCTTGATGATATATTAAGAATAGCATGTTGCAATTATAAACCTGATTTGTCTAAAATAGTCAATAGTTCGTCTCAACGCCAAAAGTCACATTAATTTTTGAGTGAACGTTTGGGTACATTTAGCTTTTGAGTATTGTCTTTTACATTATTATATATATTATGATAGTATAATGTACTATGTTGCAAACATATGTAAGTATGTGATCTGAGAAATAAGAAAGTTGAATATAGTTGTGCTAGATCAAATCTTATATATCTTTATATTTAGCTATTTGATGTTAAATAATATATAAACTAGTATCTAAGTACTTACACGTTACATACCTATAGGATCTATTGTATCCTACGTATTCTTATGTTTGACTATTTCATTTTAATTGTTTTACTTAAGAATCACTGTTAACTCTTTATTCTTACTAGATATTGAAACTCCGTTTATCTAAATGTGACAGTTCCTTTTCTTCTCTTTTATTTCAACACCAATTATTTCATTGCTCGTTTATATTTTACGGTACTCATTAAATGTTACTAAATATAAGTCATTCATTTCTAAACGTCGATGAGCCGTAGTTCAACGATAAGGAACGATAACGCCAGCTGAGCATTAGCTACGAGCTGTCATATAAATCAACCGATTTAATGCGTTTCCGAATGGTTTGCCAAACAAAAGTTGGTTTACTGCTTTTGAAGATATTTATTGAAAACCAAGGTAAAAATGGTACAGGTACATAAAGACATAAAATACTTGAAAGTAAGTAGGTAGGTAGGTATAGGGAGAAATGAATGATCGATACACAAGGATATCTTGAAGGATAATTATGTTGAATAAGAGTAAAAAGAGAAAGATTACTTGGGCGTTTTAGATAATTGTCAGAAGAAAAAGAAGAAGATGAAGAAAAAGAGAAAGAAGAAGAAAAAGGAAAAAAAAACAAATTATAGGTACTACCTATTTCCACATAGAAGATATATCGTAGACGGCACAGTTGAACTCGTTCACGACTCTTTTTCCGTATACCTTTATAGGTATGTCGATTCACAAATAAATTTGCACGCGAGAACACACGACTACGAACATTATAACAACTTAGATAAAGTAAGTGAGTAAGTAAGTAAGTAAATAAATAAGTAAGTACTTAGGTAAATAAGTACGTCAATCTAATCGTAAACCATTCGTCCTCAGATTTAATGAACCACTGGACACGATCGATTTCGATGTACGGACACTTTGTAGACAATACGAACTGTGTACGAATAAACGAAAAAGATTTACGACTTGGTTATTTGTTCTTCTATAGGATAGAATGTTGCACACAGGACACTCCGATATGAAATATTACGAGGGCGTTTACAAGAGATAAAGATTTATGCGAGTTAATGATCAGAAGAATTAAAAGAAGCCGAGAAGGAAGAAAAGGAGAAAGATGAAAAAGGAAACGTAGATACAGTAGGTTAGTAAAATAAAAAATGTTAAAGAAATAAAGAAATAAGAGGAAAGGAAAAGAAAGAACGAAAGCTCGTATTATTAGGTAGATAGGTAAGTATACACGCGTATGTAATCCGTCGCTCGTAGATTCTTCACAAGACTCAAAAAGTATCGGACAGCCGTGAGGGGCCTATGGATAGCGACCCATCGTAAAAATTCGCGTCCTATGAGTGCCGTCAGATTCCCTTACTCTCTCTTTCTCTCTCACTCTCTTTCTCTCTTTTTCTCTCTCTCTCTCTCTCTCTTTCCCTCTTTTTCCTTTTCTCACTCTTTCTCACCTTCTCTATCTCTCTCTTTCTTTTATTCTCTCCCCTCTTTCTTTCTATCTTATTGTTCCAAAAAGGTACGGTAGCACACGAGGTACGATATGGCATTCTATCGGCTGGTACACATTATTCTCTCTCTCTCTCTCTCTCTCTCTCTCTCTCACTCTCTCTACGGTTCTTTTCACTTCGCTGCGAGAGATATGTATATAGAATAACCGTGAGTGCGTGCGACGAAATGGGCATGGCCAAGGTAAGTAAGAGAGAACTCTTCTAAGTCATCGGCGTAGTGGCAGGGCGCACGAGAGAAGACAGCACGTGATTGGCCGAAACGTTCGAGTATGGTCCTGCCTTGTACAACTACAGCCAATCAGAGTACGTCGCACCCCACCATTAGTCGACTTGAAGCATTACCGGAGCTCTTTAACGCGGCCGCGCTCCAAGAACGATTTTTCTACGTGACAGAGAGGGGTCCGCATCGCGCTGCCCGCGCGCATACGTCCTTGCGTTCATCGTAGAACGCTCTCGGTCTGCTCGGTTCGCTCGCGAGGCCCCAGTGTGTTTTTACTCGGGGTTGGGTAAACTCCGGCCTGTTGTGTATCATAATACGATCGGTGCGGGTGCAACGCGCGCGGCTTTACGGACGACATCGACCACTACACCGGCTTTCTCACGTCGTCCACGCAACTTTCCGCGCGTGCCTTTACTGTTACCTTCCGCTATATATCTCTCTCTCCCTTTCTCTCTCTCTCTCTCTTCTTCTCTCTCTTTTTGTTTCTCTCTCTCTCTTCCTCTCTCTTTCTCTCTCTCTTTCTCTCTCTCTCTCTCTCTCTCTCTCTTTCTCTCTCTCTCTCTTTCTCTCTCTCTCTCTCTCTCTCTCTCTCATGACTTGTACAAAGAAAGGTACAGGACAGGAAATCTATGTCATCATACGTCACAAAGATTTTACTTTGTAAATCTTAGGATTTAAAGATTTTTGAGGAAAAGAGTCTTAAATCTTTGGAGAGAGAGAACCTGGGTTGAGAGAAAGAGCGTTAAATATTTCCATTGACAAGGAAATATTTCCTTTGAGCAAGTTTGTCGAATAGGTGAAAACGAACGGGAGATGTCTATATTGGGAGGAATGATCGTAGCGACATTTCAGTAAGAAAAGCGTCTCTTTGATCGAAGAAACGGAAATAAAAACGGTGTATATGTGTGCGTGAGTGTCCGTAGAAGAAAAGGTGTTGAAGGTCAAGAGAGAAAGAGAGAGAGAGAGAGAGAGTCAAAGATCAGTTAATCAGAATGCACACGTTGTTCGGAGAACAAAATGCTTATTATCGTCATGCGAGCGCCGTACCTGTGGGTATGGGCACGGCATCCTATCCAGGCGTGGGCGTGGGTGTGGGCGCTGCCCCGGGCTACTACGAGCAATATCGTTACGGTGGATATGCGACGGCCGCTGGTTATCCTGTCTCCGGGATAACGCAGCAACACATACACCATCCTGGTAAGGACATGGTGAAACCACCCTACTCTTATATAGCTTTAATTGCCATGGCTATTCAAAATGCACCGGACAAGAAGATCACTCTAAACGGTATCTATCAGTTTATAATGGAACGTTTCCCTTATTACCGCGAGAATAAACAAGGTTGGCAAAATTCTATTAGGCATAATCTTAGTTTGAACGAGTGTTTCGTTAAGGTGCCACGAGACGATAAGAAACCGGGTAAGGGTAGTTACTGGTCCCTCGATCCGGATAGTTACAATATGTTCGACAACGGTTCCTACTTGAGACGTCGTAGGAGATTCAAGAAGAAGGACGCTTTGAAAGAGAAAGAGGAGGCGTTAAAGAGGCAGGGTCTATTGACGGAGAAACGAGGACAGCAGCAACAGCAACAGCAGGAGGACGTAAAGTCAAACAGCGGTGCTATTGTAAACCTTGCGCCGTCGATAGAAACTACGACGGTAAAAAAGGTCGGCGGCGGTGGTAACGGCGGTAGTGGAGGTGGTGGTGGTGGTGGTGGTGCTAGTGCCGGTGGTGTTGGTAGTGTTATCGGTGGTGTTGCGGGTGTTATGGAGGGTGGTACTGTAACGACAACGGCGAGTACGACTACGACTGGGCTGTGCAAACCAAAGAGAGAACCGGTGAACGATCACTGCATGGCCGCCGTGCAGAGCAAGTATGGTCTGTTACATAGCCCGATTCAACAAGAGACGAAGACAACGGTAACAGGCGTCGTAGTGGCAAGCGTACCATCGCACACGGCAGTTAGCGGAGGTCAGAGCGTCATTCAGACGGCTCTTGGGAATCAAGTACATCAGGGTCATCATCAGGTCCATCAGGAGACTACGATTCAGGATGTCTCAATGGTGGGCCTCGATCCTGGTGCATTTAGCGTCGACGCTCTCATGACGACCCGGGAAAATGCTCTAATGAATAATCGGGCCGATCAAAGCACCAGTCAACAACATCCGCATGCTCACGCTCACGCCCTTCAACATCCTCACGGTGCCCACTCGCACTCTCACCCGCACTCGCATTCGCACTCGCACGCCCACTCATCGGCGTGCACAACGACGACCAGCACGACCGCTGCGGTTGCCGCCATGATGGCATCCACCGGATACGCCCCTCACGGTAGCGCCGTAGCGAGAGGAAACTCATCGCCACCCGGTACCGGCATGTACGCGCCCTATTGCGCGCCTACGCCTGGCTACATCATGGATCATGCTGATTATAATCCGAGGAATCATGGAAATGCTGCTGCCGCGGCTGCAGCAGCCGCTGCTGCGGCCGCAGCCGCACATACACAGTGGTATCAAGAAGCTGCTAGTCCAGACGCTGCACCCATTTATCAGGACACTCAGTCGCCCAGCTGTCAACTTTACAGGTATATTTCAATTCTATCTGGTTACTCGGACGAACGCACCATACTTTCTTCTACGGTACGACGATCGTTGACTCTTCTAATATATAATATATATAAAATTATTGTATATTGGTACCTGGTGTTAACAAAATTTCAAAGATTTTAAATAATTAATGTCAATCATTGATAGATAATCGATGATTTTAGAACCTATACAGTGCGCATAATTTTGTAATATTATGATACGATAGGTGAATGTTTTAAATATCGAGTAGTTACCTAGTTATATGCTGTTATTACAGTGCACTTTCAAGCATTGCATAAATAATGTTATAATATATCTACCTACGTTTCTCTATGAAAGAGGGTATGACATATTTTAGAAAGTTAAAATGTCAAAGGTTATTTGTAAAGCAATAAAATTTGTTCATGAAATTTTCCCTTTATCAACCTACGATGAATTATTCAAAGGAGTATTATGTTCATAAAAATTCTTATTATTAATGTGTTTCGTTAAATTTTAAAAGAAACGACATTATTTATTTTTTATCCATATACCAATTTAATTTAAAAACGTTCAATCTCTTGCAATTTTCAGATCTAGCCCATCGACTCCTCTTTCGACGGGTGCAGCACCATCTCCACCGCTCTATCATAGATATTATCAAGACTGCAACGCCGTTAATAGCAGTGGGAATTTGCCGATAACGCTGCAGAAATACTGAGAATACCGAAATTCAAGGCCCCATCAGCGAGGCCTTGAAGAGCACCAGAACGAGTATGATCCTGGTCTGGTTTATGTCAAGCAAGAATGGATACCAATGACGGAGGAACTCGCCAAAGATTGGAACTGAAGATGGGATCTAAATTATCGTCGTGAAAAAAAAGTCGGGTAAAATGATATATATTCCGTCTTGTTACAATATTAAAATATTTTCGCGTTGTCCTTTATAACGAGGAATTTCTCTCTCTCTCTCTCTCTCTTTCTCTCTGTCTTTACGAAAGAAAAAACAAAACAGAAAAGAAAAAAATGGAGAAATTTCATTAATATAATACCTATGTTTTTAATAAACGAAGAGCAGATGGTCTGCGAATTAATCAAATAAGAAAACTCTCGTACGTATCGATTATGCTTCTTTATTTTTTTTCATCTTTTTTTCATTTTTCTGTTTCTCTCTTTCTTTCTTTTTTTTCTTTTTTTTTTTTTTCATTAAACGGTTACTACATCGAAGCTTTGACTCATTCGTGATAATCGTTGTCCTTGAATCGTCCTTACATTTTATACAATTTCGTTGGTTTCAAAGTAATCATATATATAACGAATAAGTAAATAAATAGATACATTGTTATCTACTGATCCGATTCGCAGTTCATCTGTTAAGATATTCATCCATATTTTCGTCGAAAATGTTTCTAATATTAATTTGGCGTATGCTAAATTAACTTTAGCTAATTTGCTTTCTGTTAATGGGAAGCATCGATGGGATATACTATCCCGATTTTTAAAGTCTACGGATGACAATTATACGAAGAACACAGTGTCTCATTTTTCATGATCTTGTTACACAAATTAAATTAAAGTTGTGGAAAGATAGATAGAAAGATAGATAGATAGATAGATAGAGGAAGAGAGAGAGAGAGAGAAAGAGAGAGAGAGAGGAGGGAGAAAGAGGAAGATTTAGTGGAATAAAAACGGCACTCATAAATTTGGAACTCACCTGAGCAAACATTCGTCATTCAGTAGGCACGCTGTCGCTGACCTAGGACAATTGTTTCTTCGAAAAGACGTCTTGTTTTTTTCATAAGCAAGTTCAATGCTAAGGATTTATCAAGCGCAACTGTGCAAACGTTCCGGTAAAAATTCGCATGCGACGGACGAAAAATATTGGTGTGGCTCTGTTTGCCGTTTGTCTGCTTACTTCCGAAAAAAGCTTTAGCCGAGGACGGATTAATGTCATCTCATTGAATCTTTCTAATCTTCGGAAATAAGTCTATTTCGATTTCGAATTAGAGGCGTCGGTATCGCGACTTTCGCCGTTAACAGATATCTTAAACAACTAATATATAGATGCTAGAAAATTCCTTTCATAATAATAATTTACAATGATTTATACGAAATTCCAAGGAAATAAATTTTTTAATATATTATTTGAAAGAATTGAAACAGATTTGAAAAAAAAAACTAGAAGACTAATATACATATATATATATATATTTTTTTTTTTTTTTTTTTTTGATGGGCATCTTATTGATTATTATCATATTTGAAACGATTAAAGTACTAAGAGATAATTTTTTTTTTCATTAGTATTATTATTATTATTATTATTAAGATATTTATGAATATTTTAATGTCGATGTCGATGCCTTTACTTCGAGAAAAATGTTATTACGCGAATCGCTTTGACCGTTCCTTCGTCGAGCAATAATCTAAACTTTTATGGTGTTTGCTCAATCGATAATAATAATCAAATTTAATCGTCACTTTTTAAAATAACACATAGCCTCACCTTTGTTCCTCTTTGTGGAGTCGGTGCGCGCACATGCGCGACTTTTTAACGTCTTAATCGATATAGTCTTTTGCATCGAGACAATAGACTGTTCTATCGACCTAATCTATCATGATCTCGTATTTATTTGTAAATGTATTATATATACTTACATATACATACATGAATTACATATAAACGTTGTACAAAATGAATAAACGCGAGGTGTTTTCACTCATAAAATAAAAATCATTTCGATCGTCTCTAACGTTTCTCGAAAGAAAGAAAGAAAAAAAAAAGAAAGAAAAAGAAAAAAATATCGTCGATCGTTTAAGACGTTAAAGACGTTCGATCGTTCATTTGAACGGATAGTATAGCGACTTTTGTGCTCTTAAAAGAAAATCTACACAATGTAGAGGAATGATTAGAAATGCGTCTAATATATTTAGAGTTAAACACAGTTTCAAATATACGTTTAAAAAAAAGAAAAATAAAAAAAAACATCGTTTTCTTGTAAGGATCGTTTAAAATATATTATCGAAAGAAGGAGGAGATAAGAAAAGAGAGAGAGATAGAGAGTGAGAGAGAGAGAGAGAGAGAGAGAGAGAGAGAGAGAGAGAGAGAAAGAGAGAATGAAACAAGAAAGTCATAGTTAATGCGTAAAAAAATTAAAAAGTCAAGAATTACGTTCGAACGTTTTTCTTCGACTTAAACGAGACGTTGTGTTAGATTCTCCGAATATATAAGAGAGAAAAAGAATTAGCGAGGACGATGGGTGGATGGAAATAGAGAGATGGAGAACGTTGGAGGAACGTTAGGAGATGGTTAATAAAATTGTAAAAAGTTTGAGAAAATTGTCGAAGCAACTCTATACTTCTTAATCGAATAAGGTTGTACCTTATTTTACGTGCATTTATTATTCGTAACACTTGTTCTCTATGCTTCGATGCGTTCGATCGCGAGCGTGAGAGACCGATTGTTATGTCGAGAGCTGAGATAATATATTTATTGATGAAAATGAATTATGTGAATATACGATTTAAATAAGTAACATTAGGTTCGCGATAATATCGTCGATAGATATCTATGTGCGTATGTATTATAAAGAGGGATATACGAAATGGATATAGTTATTGTATAGACGATATTCTATGTATATATATATATATATATATATATATATATATATATATATATATATGTATGTATGGTGTATATATATGTATATATATATGTATGTATATATATATATATATATATATATATATATATATATATAGATATATACATATATGTATAAATAGACGATTATATAAGAAGCGTATTTACTATTGTCATAGTGACTCCTACTGTCGTTAACATTATTATCATTATTATGATGCTGCTGCGCTATTATAAGGTACAGATTATTATTGCTGCTGAATTATCATTAAGATTATTATCATTAGGTATTATTATCGGTATGATTAACGTAGGGTGCTTCGTGCAAATGCGAAATTTCACGAAATAAATGCGCAAATTACATATAAATACATACACTCATATATATATATGTATATACACATACACATACGCAGATATACACATACACACATATACATATATATATAGATATATATATATATATATATATAAATATTATATAATATACTTATGTTTTTTTTTCGTCTTTTAAAACGCGACGAATCTTCAAAATCTATCCTGCCTGTAGATAGATCGTATGCACAGAATTCGCTATAAAATGCAATGTTTTGGTGTCAGTTAATTCGAATGTAAAAGCGTCATCGTTGAAAACACACGATGCATTTGTTAAGCGACTTACGAAAGTGTATTTTGAAAAGCAATATTTTGATACAATTCGCATACATACGTCGCGCCCCGATATTTTCTTGCAAAAATACTCGTCCGAGCAAGGTGTTGCCGTTGAATCTACGTAAACGGCTGAGAAAACAATATAATTCTCGATCGTTTAATGGCGTCGCTCCAGGAGACTAACATTTCCGTTGCGAATCGATTGAAAAAAAAGTAAAAAAAAAAAAAAAAAAAGAAGAAAAAAAGAAAAAAAATTGTTCAAGTTTTTGTTCGACAGAGAAGAGGACTAATAATATCTACATAGATTATTTGTCGACCTATCTACAATAAGGTTGAACGGTAAAATGGCGGCACTTCGTTTTCTACTTAATTCAATCTATTAATTGGTGAAAAAAAGAGTTTAACCCTTAACATGAAAGTTTAAATAACAATTGTGTGAAGGAGAGGGGATAAGATAATGTGATCGTTCGTTTTTCTGTCTTTTTTCTTTCTTTCTTTCTTTTCTTTTTTTTTTTTCTTTTACTATCCCATTGCAAAAGCATTAGAATGATACAAATGGAAGAGTTGTGATTTTACGTGAAAAACTAACGTTACGGAATAAAATTTATTCACGTAGATCATTCCTCTTTCGCTATACCTATAATCATTTTCGTTGTATCGTGTGTATCTGACGATGTTCGTTTTTAGTTTATTTATTACTTATAGAATTATCTCTAAAATATTATTACATTCGTACTTTTCTTTTTCTTTTTTTTTTTTTTCTTTATAGTGAAAATGAATCGGTTATAGAAGATTAAAGGATCAGAAAAAGGTGATCTAATTTTGAAAATCGATGAAATTTCGAAACTAAAACTAAACTCGAAAGTTTTCATTGTTCGAAAACGTTGAGAATTGAACATGGAGAACGTCAAAGTGACAAACGACGGTGAATTATTTTCGTGTGGTAACACTCTCATTCGCAGAGTCTCATCGTCGAATTTATCGTTTTTCGAGACATTGAAGGAAGGCCAGAGCGCGTAACATAACGCTTTTCATGCTGACCCATTTGATACGTCGACCGGCAGCCAGCAAGCGGCTACAATCTGCGAAATGTTACTCCATCTCGACGGCTAGTATTTTGTGGGTGGATTCGTGAAAGGTAAGTATATGCGTATGTATCCTGCGCTGCTGTATCGCGTCAGCCTGGGTATTTATTGATTCACTCGCCGTGATATAAGCGTAATCGTAAATACGTTCGCGCATTATGACATCCAGAGTATTCGATGCACCTCTTCCAAGTTTCTTCGAAACGTCCTTATGCGAGTCTTTCGTGAAATTTATCCTAGATTTAGTGGAAGACCGAACTATGTAGTAGTAAGTTTATCGGGATGAGAAAGTTAAAGTAAACAAAAAGAGTTTATTTGATATGCGGGCTGCATTCGCATACCTTTAAGATTAGTATAATTACGATATTTTTGTTTACTTTAGTTCTCTTAAATTATTGAACGCGTTGCATAGTAATCGTAAACTCAATTTTGTATTCTGCATATGCAGTTCATGACTTGATATATATATATATGTATATATATATATATATATATATATAATATACATATATATATATATGTATGTTATATATATATATATATATAATATACATATATATATATATATATATATATATATATAATATACATATATATATATGTATGTTATATATATATATATATATAATATACATATATATATATATATATATATATATAATATACATATATATATATATATATGAATTCGTAAGAAAAATTGTACTTACTCATTGGATCATGTTCGAAATTGTCGGGAAGTAGTTTGTTCTTGTGGTTCTACGCTTCAAATGATTTCGCAGGGCTTCGACAATCGCGGTAGTTTTTGCTCGAGGCAAGATTTAAGCGCATCTGCCGAAACACGTGCTTCGGATAATACGGGATTGAAAGCGTTCCGGACTCCCGTCAATCCGTTAGTTCGATAGACACAAAGTTCTACGTCGATCGGTAAACGAAAAGCCCCTTTTCTAAAGTCCTTCGGTCAGCCGGTCTATCTCTTGACAATGTTTTATCTATCGATTAATATTTCTTACCTTTCATTCTCATATTTTACGTTCATCTTTCTAAATGTAATACATTGTTATTAAATGTCAACATATATTTGATACAATTAACAAAAGTTCAGGTTTAAATTAGTTCAATATGTATATTGAAATAATATATATATATATTGAACTAATTTAAATCTGATAAACTAATTTAAAACTGAACTAATTTAAACCTGATAAAACCAATATATTAGTTCAATATAGTCATTTTTTTATATATTAAGAGTTAAATACGAAGAAAATATGACGAATTATAGAGAAAGAAAAAAGGTTTGTCTTTGTTACGAATACAATTTTATTACGGTTTAATGCACAAACAAATTGTATATACTTATTAGAGATGTTATTATCTGACCCATCGGATATACCAGATATATTTTGTTTGAGTTAATGGTAAATCTACAATATTTTAAACAGTTTATGTCTTTGTCTTACGATAATAAAACTATAAAACTGTTACTTTCTCTTTCTTTTTTCGAATAAGATATATTTATTTTTATTATTAGAAATATCAATAAATCACAATTTATAGGTAATAAATAGTCTATGTTTGGAATCAACAATATTTCTAATTATTGAAAATTAATAGTAAAATGAACATTACGATCCATACAAATACGATCATAAATTTTTCAGACTTCTATTTTCCATTAACCTGATAATTTTTTTAATGATGGGGAACGATGAGAAACGATGGGAAACGATGGGAAACTAGACAGATCGATTAGGACACGAGTAATATTTTATATGTCAAGAAAGAACCGGATAATCAGGTATTTGGTATCCGGAATATTCGTTTTACCAATAGTTACCCTAGCATGTACACGTATATATCAAGCTATTTACATTTTACTACTATTTATATACTATGTAATTTTTTGAAGAAAAATTTCTAGAAATTTTCTTTTCTTTTTTTTTTTTGAACGTTGACATCGAATAAAATAGACGACTAAAACTAATTTTTTTTATTTTGGAAAGATTAGCATTAATCAACAATAAAAAAAGAAGACGATTTATTAAAAAATTTAACGATTTACGTAAGTAGGAAATATTATAAATTATAGATATATATCTGATCGAACAAGTGATCTCTATCTTGAAGCTATAATCACATACTTATTTAATTACATAATTATCGCGGAAATAAATATGTCATATATTCAAAAAGAAATGTTATAAAGAAGGAGTTCACACGCGCGATCTTAAGGAAAAGAGTTACTTTTGGTGTCGGTAGGGAGCGATTAATTACCTGATTCGTTCCAAAAGTAATTTTCCTCTCGACGGCTGCATACCAGACGTCGGCCAATATGTCGTTCTCCCTTCGAAGCCCCATAATCGTCCGTGGTCGTATTAGTGGTACCGTGCAATCATTAATTCCAAACGAGATCCGAGAAGAGAGAGAAAGAGAGAGTAAGAGAGAGCGAGAAAAGGGGGCGTCTTACTTAAACAAATATTTCTTTCCGCGAGATTAACGTACGCGTGTCTAACTACGACGACGACGATGACGACGACATGGTGGAGAAGAAGAAAAAGAGGAAAAGGAAGAAAAAGAAATCGAAGAAGAAAAAGAAAGAAAAAAGTAAGTCAGCCTTTCTCGCTCTCCCTTGAAAAACGATCAGTGAAGAAGTGAAAAAATAATCAAGAAACTTCAAATTGAAATTATTTCGGTTCCGGCATTTCTATTGATCTACGATTGTAGCGATATTATTGTAACAACTAAGTGTTAACCCTCTTTTCCGGTTCGGTATCGATTTTGTTTAAGTAATAGCATTTACGATCAGTAAATTCTTTTTCGAAAAAGGTGAAATCAAAAAGAATTTATATTCCATTACGCCGATAAAAAAAAAAATATATATATATATATTATATTATGTCGATAGTGGGAAAAATACGGATATTAATATGTCATATCATTGTTTTATTAAATCGTACTTATCTATTGTTGAAAGTGCAAATAAACATGATATACAAATTTTTTTTTTTTTTATAAACATTGAAAAAAAAATCGAAGTCAGTTGTTACGAAATAGAGAAACTCGGTTATTATATAGTGTCAACATCTTTTCCTTTCTATCCTTTGACAATTTGTTTTAAAATGAAAAAAAGAAAAAAAAAGAGAAAAACAAAAAGTAAAAGAAAAAAAGGTAATGACGACGAAAGCCTATGAAAATAAATCGTAAATTATCAAAAAAGGAGAGAGAGATAGAGATGAGAGAAAGGAGAGAAAGGAGGATTAAGGTAGGTCGCGGGGGATAGAGAGGAGGAAAACGTAGAACGCGATGGCGGACGAAGAAACTTATGTTATGGAGACAAAATGGTGGGAAAAGCTCGAAGGGGAAGCGGAAGTGAATGCAGGATGGCTGAAAGGAAAGAGAATTGAAGAGAATGGGTAGAAAGAAGGAAAAGAATAGGAGGGGGTAGTTAGGGTGGTGCATAGAGTGAGAGACAAGAGAGTAAGATAGAGAGAGGGAGAGAGAGAGAGAGAGAGAGAGAGAGAGAGACAGAAAGGACTGCTTCATCGTCGTCTATTCGTCCAGGGGAGGAAGTATGACAGGTGCACTATTTCCCAGAGACCCGCGGCAAAACTGGGATCGCGTTGGTGCTCAAAGAGAGAGAGAGAGAGAGAGAGAGAGAGAGAGAGAGAGAGATTCAAGGGAGATATAACGCTGCCACGCGTTTATGCTTCGTCCCATAGTATGTGGTCTAACGAGAGAAAGAGCATGATACAATAGAATGAGATGGATATAAATTTATATTATTGTAGGTATATCTATTAACATGGATATATGGATATATATATATATTTAATTAATTAATAAATAAACATTGATAATAACCTTAATGCGAATATACGATTATTCAGAATAACAGTGATAAAGTGAAGAAATTATAAGAGATTAATAAGATAAACAAGATACGATAGAGTTAAAATTGACAAAAATAAATTATATATAATGTGACATTAACATTTAATTATAATGAATGAATTTTTTTGTTTGATTGTGTATCTATGTAAATGATAGTGATAATATTTCCAATTATTATCGACTCATTAAATAATGTTTTAACGAAGATATGGTTATTTATGATTTTATAATCAGGAAATAAGAAAAATAATATACTTTTTTCATATTGGTAATACTATCTCTGTAACCTATCGTTTATGTACTTTTTAAATGATTAGGATATATGATGAATGTAAGTTTAATTGTTGTAATGTGTTGTATTGTAACTAAAAATATTTGTACGGTTAGGCTATTAACAGAAAAGAAAAGAAAGATAAATGCATCTACTGAACGTTCGTTTTCTGTTTATAACATTATCTCCCTTATATTGTTTAAAATACCATATGAAGAAAGTTATAAACTATTTCTACGTTTTTGTGTTCCTCATAATCTATAAAAAAAATTAAATCTTAATAGCAGGTATCCACATGCACGTTCTTTATTTTTAGTATAATAAAGTGAACAAGAAACATTTGTATTATGGCAATATATAAAATTCAATCCGTCGAAATCTATCAATCTAATTATTACAATTAGAATTACGTGATCTAATAAAATAATATCATGTACAAATAATATACGACGATATTAAATCTTTTATCTATTAAAATAGAATTACATAGAAAGAGACGGTTACATAAATAGATAGACGATATTTTTTCAAGTTTCGAGTCCTACGAATAACCGACAAGATACACAAACATGCATATCTCTTGAATGACAATATTTAATAGCCAAAGTGCCTCGTCTACTTTGCAAATAAAAACGAAGAACAGTAAAAAAAAGTAACAGGTGGAATGAGTTAGAGTTATATACATACATACATACTTACATATGTAGATACATACATACATACATCGTTCGGTTTCGAAGAGACAATAACACCGAGCTCGTATCGTTCGAGAATTTCATGTAAAACAAAAAACAGTGAACGATTGTTAGTAAAAAAATGGCTGGGTCGTATTCGCCCAACGCGTGTAAGTGAACGTTCATTCGCGATCGATAGCAGCTTTTGTTGGATACGAAGCGTTGTTCTTTCTCTTTCTCTCTTTCTCTTTCATTCTCCCATTCTCCCGTTCTCTCATTCTCTTCGTTGCAATACTGTGAAAATCGCTTCGAAGCGGTTTACCGGTGTAAATATTTTTGGAGTACAGTATGCGTATGTGCGAAAAGCAAAACATTTGGCAAACTGTACAAATGACGGTTACGGTAGAGAGTTTTTACTTGGGTGAAACGTTTTGCTAAGTAAACCGCTGGAAAAAACGAAAAGAAAATCGAAAATTATACGATTGACGTTGTTAGAACGATGGATACAGGCTTTTAATTTGGTAACCTTTTTTTTCGGATTATTATATATTTTTTGGATCTCTTTCTTATTTAATTCTGATTATGCAATTAGTAATCACATTGTCTTGTTAAACTGCTATAATTTACGAATTTAAATAATATCTATAATTTACAGTGATATATGATTTATCTAGTAGTTACTATAGTAAGTACTTGCTATATTAGTATTTAATATATATATATATATATATATATATATATATATATATATATATATATATATATATACATATATATATAGTAGTGTACAATTTATAATATATATGTGGTATTGATTCATTCTTTTTTTCTTTTTGTAAAGTATCTAGATCGTCTAAATATTCCGTAGATATATGTAGTCGTTACGTATTAAGTGTCTCATTTTTTTTAGTACATATTATCTGGCGATGAGGCAGATTTTATTTTGCGAATGTTTTTTTGTCCGTGAACGTGTGAAATGTCATTTTGAAGCTTGTCACTTGTTCCATTAGACCTGATTCTTCCTAGATCTCGTCGTTGAGAGTCTTCGTTGGTTCTCCAAGTTTTCTTTTCCTTTTTTTTTCCATTCAAGAGATATTCATCTCTATCCTTAAACTTTTTATATCGTCAACTTTTTATAAACGTACACTCGTTTATAATATCTTCGCCGAATGAATTTTCTCAAACAGTTAATACTGCGACGTTATGAACACTCATTGTTTTAGAAGAATAGTACTCGCTTAAAGATAAAGTTAAATATGTAAAAATGAAGGTCGGATCTGATAAAGCAGACGACAATCTTTGGAATGATGTCTCACACATCCGTACACGTGGAAGCATTTGCTTTAGAAAATTCATATTGCGGAATCGGATATATTTAATGTCTAACGATCTAATAATAAATAAGTCACTTTACCGATTGAAACAATGTTTTTTCTTCCTATACATTAGATATTGGTCGCTTTAATCGATAAAAAGATAAGCTGAATGTCTTCTCTATAAATGAATATCGTTAATTATAACTTTATTTTCATCGAGATAGATATAACACTCTCATGGCCATATTTATCCTTCGTTTGCGTTATTATTATCGAATAGTCGAGTCATTTTTAGCAGGAGTACCGAAATAAAAACTAACGGCGAATAAATCGTTCAATGAGCGATTCGACGGGCGATTTCGTCGCGAAGTATTATAAATGTGAGGTCGCTTTGAGCCGCGCTTTGATCAGAGCCAGGATAAACAGCGACGTCGTTGTTCGAAAGCGCGAACATCAAACACGGTATTACGCGTTAAATTGTTCGTTCGCCCACGAACATTTCATTCTCCACGATTACGTTTTCCTTTTAGGTAGGATAGTTCCTTCTGATAATTACAAATTTAATTAATACGTAGATATTTTCTTTTATTACGTCAGTTTGATTCAGGATGGTTTAGGACAAAGTTTGCTTTAACATTTGCGAATGACATTTTTGAAAGATAATTCGGCTAATTATAATTTGACGATATTTAGAGTCATTCTCATTGTTGAACTATTAAAACAAGATATGCTTGATTAAATGTAATACTTGGTCGATCGTTAGAAATAATTAAAAATTATATCTTAAATTATTCGATTTAAAAGTTTCAAATCGAAGAAAAATTATAATACGATATATGAAGTAAAGTTTGAAAGAGGTCTGAAGTTCAAGCGGTTAGAGCGGAAGGAATCGTCGTCGTCATGTAGCAGGTTACATATATCGCATGTTGTGTTTACATGACTCCGCGAGACCCACTTTTCCATCGGCCCCCAAAAATGCGTCTTAATTCTCGAGACGGGCCACCCGCAACGCGCGGGAACGCGGGATGGCTTCGACTACCGGCCCGTTCGTTTACAAAATTACGGATGATAATGTAAGCATTTTTTTCACGTACTCGCCGCGTGTGGCTGAGCGTCGTCGACTCGCTCGTTTCGCCTACGGGGCTAATTTTAGGGTGTTCAACCCCCGTACGGTACGTCACCTCTCGTTCCGCTTTTACGAGGAATCCATTTAACGAGTTTTAATATCGAGTTAAATGAATAAATACGATATTGCGTATAATGTGTTGATCTACGAAACGCATCCGTCCAAAAATTCGGCACTTTAGAAAATTTCTTTATTCTGCTTGGCAACCGATGAAAAAGTTTATCCCTAGCGTTCGACGTCTTTTCACCCGATTTTCAAAAAAGATCATCGCTTCTATTCGAAAAACGTGTAAACTCATATAGATATAGATATACATACATATATACGTATACATACGTATATATATATATATATATATACGTGTACGTATATACAGGGTGTTCTATTTCCAACTTGGCCTTTTAAAATGTAATCATCTATTTTATTTGTATGATAGTGTTTGAGAAAGAGATCAGATTTAAAACAAAGTAATTATCTTCCACGGTGTAGGTCACAGGATGAAATGTATAGATAATATGATCACTTTGTTACTTACAAATTCTCGTCGTTGTATACATTTGAAAAATGTCACTTCTTTAGGGTAATTTATAACTAAGTTTTAACTAAGTTTTCATCAACCAATGATATTTTACAAATATTATTTATCTAATTAAAAATTTGTAAAACTTTTACATTAGTTAAAGGTAATCGTTATATGACTTTATACTATTTATCCTGTATATAAAATAGATATTAAAATAAGAATTTATTTATAACTTTAGAAAAACATAATTTATCACATTATATCACATTTTGTTTTAATATGATATCTAACATGCTTTTTCTTTCTTTGTTTTTATATCTTTCTAAAGAAATAAGTACATCATTATAAACAATTTAGTATTATTTTTAAGGATAAAATGATAGTTTTATCGGACGAATTAGACGATTTAATTTTGTTAAACAAATAATCGATAATGTTGAAACACATTTTTAAATTACTTGCAACAAAGAAAGAAAATAATGTAGACACAATAGATATAATAGAAATGTAACCGTAAGATCTGCGCACACCCCATATATATACATATATGTATATATATATACGTGTGTACAGAAGGATTTTACGGTAAATCGAGCGAACAGCCTCGAGCGTGGGCTCCCTTACGCAAACGCATTGTCCTCAAATGCCTCCTGTGGTGTCACGGTAGAACGGCACCGCAGGTCGTTCTATCTTCAAAATGGTATTACCGGTGAGGTAATAATGGCTCAATCGGCCCGTCCTTGATGTGGCTTAGCTCCTTCCCTTTCCTTGAAATATATATATATATATATATATACACACGTGCAATAGACGATAGGGATGCTCAGTTGATGCGACCGTGGTGCATGGTGGCGCTCAAAGAAAAGAGTCTGGCAATAGACTGGCAAATGTTCGTCTATCCATTAAGACGATACATGAAAAAAAAGAAAAAGAAAGAAGAAAAAAAAGAAAGAAAAAGGGGATTTAGTACGTAAACATGTGTATGTGTGAGTTGTATATATACGTGTTTATATGTTGTATATGGTAAGGATAAAAGCGTTCTAAACGTTCAGTTACATGGAAATAAATAAATTCTTATGGTATGCCGCTCTTTTTCTCTCTCTCTTTTTCTCTCTCTCTCTCTCTTTCTTTCTCTCATTCGAAATCTCATACTCTATAAGTATATAATACTATCCCCGTTTTCAATTATGTTCGCCTCTTTACTTCTCGCGTCAGATCGATCCACAATGTTTATCGTTCGCATTCGAAGAACGATTCTGTTACACGATTGCGCAGGTGCAATTTGCTTATTGTTGTATGCGTATTATACATAGATATCTAGTACGTTTATTCCATTTAACTGATGATAAGACATTTTGATTATTACATTGTGTCTTTTGTTAAAAATACGTTTATAGTTTATTAACAACAAACGGATAATTAGGGAACGTCGTTCTACGAGTTGTCTAAAATAATGCTGATTTTTGAAAAATTATTTTTCGTACACTTGCTTAATATTTTAATAGTATGTTTTCAAGATGAAAATAATATGTATGTAGACACATCATCTTTTTTTCTTTCTTTTCTGATTTAACAAGACTATGTATCTATTTATCTTATTACTCATGCAAAGCTTTTTTATATATCTTTAATTATTTATAATAAAATAATATTTAATAAATACTTACGATCGAGTGAAATATTATTATAGATGCAACAGGAGATCGGTATAAGTCAGTTTATCGAATATTTAAGTTACTTTGCTTTATCTGAAGTACGAAGAAAAATATAATTTATCTATTGTTATAAGTGCTGGAAGTGATTGCCAATTATTTTTAAATTCATAATGAATGCATATATTTGATACATGACGGAATTCTATTTATAGAAATCCGTCATCGTCGTTATAGATAGGAACGATAAATTGACTCATATCGATTGCTCTATAATATTATAATGTTATATTCCAAGCGATTAGAGTATAATTTAAGTTGTTAAGTCTATTTAATTAAAAACAAAAAAACAAATCCAATCCTATGTCCTCCCTATATTTTTCGTTTCGTTATCGTCGATAAAAGAAGGATACATTATACTTCGGTCGAAAGTTTCGTCAGTGATTTAATATTTTTCTTGTTATGAGTATAAGCGACTCGGTTTGTTCTAAAAACAACGGTCAACGTAAATCCGTAGAAAACCACCTGCATGTCGGAATCCTTTCACGCGTATCGCAAAAAGGATGCGATTTCCTATTTTGCATGGTTATTTCCCCGCTTACCGACTCATTTTCTTTATTATTCTTCTACTTTATTAATATCTCCTTGTTTCTTTATCGACCGTAGTGATGATGGTTCCTTTATTTTTTTTTTTTTTTACAAAAACATAAAAAATATGCTTCTACTTATTTGTCCTTTACTTGTATTTTCATTTCCGCGTTAAAATCATTCGCGATCATTCGGAAATGAAAGAAAAAATAAGAAAAAAAGAAGAAAAGAGAGAAAAGAAAAGATGTACGAAACAAATTTGTTTTCGTTTGATAAGAAGAAGGAAGTGTTATACCACTATCCGGTTTCTTCATTATTTCCCTTTAAAATATCCCTTACAATACAAACGTAAATAAGTAAATAGAGATTAAAACGAATGCCTTTGTATCTATAATACATAACTCTTATACAATATATCAAATCTTATGACCTATATCTATAATCGTGTATCCCTCTATTATTATTTTGCTATTATGTGATAGGCTGTATTTAATTTTCTGCGTGATGTCATATGCTCGGAGCAAGTCTCGAGGAATCGCATGGGAAAAAATAAGAAAGAGGAATAGAAGAAGAAGAAGAAGAAGAAGAAGAGAGAGATACATAGAGAGAGAGAGAGAGAGAGAGAGAGAGAGAGAGAGAGAGAGAGAGAGAAAGAGTATGGTTGTATGTTCCGCTTCAGTGCCAGATATACCTACTAACAGAGTCGAGCGTACTGAGAATATTTTGTCAATCGTCGAGGATGCTCGTTAGTAGCATCCGTCAGAGAATAGACGAGCACGGAGACAGAACGAATGCGTACGCTTTAGAGGCGCCTTGACTTCTCGAAATAATCGTATGCACTTACAGAATGTCGAAGAATTTTTTTTCCTCTTACTCTCATTCTTTTCTTCCCCCACTCTTTGATTCGAAAAACGGAAACTGTCGTGAGTTCGCATAACTCGGGCTCGCGCGAACAGAACCGTTTCGCAGCTTATATTGTTGGAATTATACGACGATGGTATAGATAACGTTTAGTTATTCGAAATTATTCTTTTAACGAAGTCGATTGTACTTGTTTTCTCTTTTATGTTTTTCCTTTTTTTTCATCTTCAACGATTACAAGCAACTACGGAAGAGAATACACTCGTGTGGTATTTATGCATTGAGAAGTAGAAATACAAAAAATGTATTTCTTGTCGGATAAAATTTTATTCTGAAAATTTAATATTTAATAAAAATTTGAAACTTTTCATTTATAAACTTTATTCGAGAAGTTAAATATTAAATATTTAATGAATGTTTGAATTTCGACGTTATTCTGTTAATGCTGTTTTAAAATTCATTTTACAATCTTAAATCACATTTAATGTCAATTAATTGTAATTTTCAATTAGAAAAATTCCAAAAATATACTTTAAGAAGATTGTAGATCTTCTATCCGATTTGTAAGATTAAATAGGCCAGAATATACGAAAATATCATGAATATGATAAATCATAAAATTAGTAAACAGTTTGTTAAAAAAAAAATCTAATTTTTATAAAAAATCTTATGACATATGAGACGTAGAGAACATATAAATGAGTTCGTCGATCTTATATATTAATTAAGCGAATTAATTCTTTAATTTATTATTTTTACCTAGGCCTAATGGATTAATTTAACTTATTTTCTTCTTTGTATAAGTATATTTATGTAATACAGAATCCGTTAAATTAAATGGAATTAATAGAAAGAAGATAGTGGTATTCTCTGAGGGATAACTAGCAGAATGTGCTGAGATAGGTATGCCATGTTAAATATATATATATATATATATATATATATATATATACATATATATATATATACATATATACCTATTAAATATATATATATATATATATATATATATACATATATATATATATATACATATATACCTACGTTTAGGATGAGAAGGCAGGAAAGAAAGCACTTCTTCCTGTCTGATGACTATGCTCTGAACCGAAGAGCGTAGGTGAAAAGAGGGCGAAATTCGAATCTTTATATATCGTACAAAGGTTCGTAATTCTTTTCAATTACTAGCTCATTAGAATGCACGAAGACGTAATATAGGTAGTAGGGTCGATGACGAGGCGAATTCTTATAAAATGACGACTATCGTGTGTAAAGAAAAAGAAAGAAAGAAAAGAAAAATATGTATTATTTATTAAGAGATATCGCATTAGTCGTATAAAATTAATTTTAAACGTTCAAATTACTCGAAGAGTTCGTATAATCGAATAAACGTAATAAAGAATATTCGTAAAAATAATCGTTAAAGAAAAAAGATTATTCGGGAAATGATTAATTTTCAATAACTAATTAAGTGGCTTTAAGGTGTCTCTTGCTTGATCGAAGAACGTGAGCTCGATTAGGTCGTCCGTCGCGCAACCATAGTCGCGCCTTCTTGGCTGGGAATCGAAAATGTAACGGCATCTTGTTGATCCTGGCAATGGTCTATGTTGATCCAAAGCGACGCACCGACGTGTGTTGGTTATTAGGAGCGCACTTGCAAGGGGTGACGCGGCCTTTGGAAGTGGTGATGCGAGTGAGGAATCATCCAAACACGAGGAATCATCGATATTAGTCGGATCAACGTCCGTAGGAACCTTGACGCGCTTTGACTCGAGGTCAATAAACAGAACGTCGCGCGTCCTCCAACGTTATCGGCCGTCAACTTCTCAAAGATCCGACGATAAATTTTATCGTCGTATACGTACGATTAATAAATATGAATTCGCACAATCATTTTCAGCTGTTAAATACTTCCGCATCGATACGTTCGAAATACTGTTGTATATACCATATTATTTTACTTCGTTCTTAATTAATCCATTGTTATCAAAATTTTCTTATCGACAAACCATCGGATACGTCCAATGGTAAAACAAAACAAAAATAAAGAAAAGAAAAAGAAAAGAAAAGAAGAAGAAGAAGAAATCTATATGGTAATAAAACGGAATTGTTTTTTCAAACCGTTACCTTATCGATAAGAAATAATATACATAACACTTTTGTTAACAATTGTTGATTTCACATACGAAACTAATGCTTATATAGGTGTTATACCGGTGTTAATCAAAAGAAATTGCAAATTCTATTCTAATTTTAGATTTGAAGGAAAAGAAAAGGAAAAGAAAAAAAGATAATGAAGAAATGGCGCAATAAAGAACAACAAACGAGAATAATATAATTCGTTCAAAGTAAATACGCTATACGTATATAAGTATCCTATATGTATATTAAATAAAATCAAGAAGCGTCAAATATCAGAGTGAATCACTTCGTGTGAGGTCAGACAAAAGAAATTTTGTTTCTTTTTTTAAACGAAGATGTGGCAAATCGACAAATTTTCTTTCCTTTCTTTTTTCCTTTCTCCGACATTTCGCGATTCTTCTTTTCTCTCGTTTGCTGCCAATAATAGAGCAAGAAAAAAGGGCTCATTAGGTTGCGCGGGGACTGGTTTGCCTCGTCGAACGGGTGGATCGCTTGAAAGCGACGGTAATGGGGCTTGAAAGCTCCCGGGTTCTATGAGCTAAAAGAAGCAAAAAGAGGAAGGAAGAAAGCCAGCGAAGAGACATGAGACACTCGTACTCCGAGGCGTTGAACCATTTGATAGGGAAGCAACGGAGAGAGCAGACGATGCGAAAAGAGGAAACGAAGAAAGACAGAGAGAGAGAGAGAGAGAGAGAGAGAGAGAGAGAGAGAGAGAGAGAGAGAGAGAGAGAAGAGAAAGATGGAAAGACGTCCGCCTTCGAAACGGAAGACGTTTAAATCTCGGCGGTCCTTTCCTTCGCCGGCATCCTCAAAAGCTTTTACTGTCAACGGGAAAATGTTCGAGTTGACCGATCGATATAATGCTTCTTTTTCCTTGAAACGTATTCTGGATCATTTCCATGGGATGAACACGTACGCACGCACGCACGCACTCACGCATATAAAATTTGTCGTATGATCGATCGATGATCTTCGTGATGATTTCAAAGGATTTAGTTATTGTTGTGAAATTATTCGTAAAAGAATGAAGAACGTGAGAAAGATGAATTTAATAATTTCTATATGTATGTATATCTTGTCTTATCTATGTTTGTCTTATATGCATGCATATTAAATAAAATGAAAAAGAATCAAATACTAAGATGAGTCATTGAACCATTGATTAATAACCTTTTTTAATGAATTTATATCGATATTTCTTCAATTAAATAATAATATAATTATTATTATTTGGTAGATAATAAGTATATCGATTTTGTCGAATTGAATATTTCTGTTTTAACAAAAAAACCACAGGTTTCGCACTAATGTCTACAATTTTTATATGTTTCGATTGTTAATCTTTTTTTCTTTGTTCTTTTTTTCTACACTACTGAAAGATTATTAATAAAAGAGTATTAACTCAGAATTAGTTTCCAGTGGAAATTTGTTTTTTGCTTATTTTTTTCCATTGACATATTATGAAAAGTTTCTTCAAAAAAGAAAAAAAAAAAAAGAAAACAAAAAAAAAGAAATAAAAGAAAAATAAAAAATAACAAGAAAAAAATGTTTTATCGATATTCTCATTACGTATTCTTAAAATGCGTATATTTTTGCCCGCATATTGTATACATATCTTCCAACAGCTCGTGAATTCCCATCCAGAAATATGCGCGTGCTTGAGAATAAAAGCCACGTCGCGTGATCGATCGATGATCTCCGTGACGATCGAAAGGAGGAAGGATATATCGGAAAAGAAAGAAAGAAAAAGAAAAGAAGAACAAGAAAAGAAAAGAAAAGGAAAGAAAAAAGAAAAAGAAAAAAAAGAAGAAGCGAGCTATCATCGACGACAGAAACGATTGAATTACGATGGCATTACAAGAAGACTTATTCTTTTGTGAATCCTCATGTGAGACTTATCTTCTTCGTTATAAGTGTGAAAGAACAAACGTTTAAATTGGCTGGCTTGTAGGAGCCTGTCGAGCGATATCTAATTAGATCTTCGCTCGAATTAAGCGACTTTATTCCTTCTATCTTTTTGTTCCATTGTTTAGCCTCTTTCTCTTTCTCTTTCTCTCTCTCTCTCTTTCTCTCTCTCTCTCTCTCTTTCTCTCTCTTTAGTAACATCTTTCAAAGAGGATTCAAACGAGAACTGCGAGTCATTCTCGTACGTATCAAAAAATTTCTTTCTCTTTCTATTTCTCGACAGGGGATATGTCTCCGTTCGATGTGACGCAGCACACCGGCGAGAAGGAGAATTTTTTTATTGTGGGCAACACCCATCTTATCCATCTATCTATCCTTCTCTTTCTCTCTTAAGTTTCCATTGAGCTCGCTTCTTCGAGGACTCGGAGGGAACGGGAGAGGGATTCAACACCGAGAAGGAGAAGGACTCCGGAGTTCGAGAGTCGGACTGCTGCGGGCTTTCATTCATGACGCGAGAAGCTCGAGCCTTTGACTCGAGTGGAAGTCTTGAACAGCGAAGTGGACCGTATGGTATTTCGTTTCTCTTCCTTTCCTTTCGTTTTTCTTTCTCTCTCTCTCTCTCTCTCTCTCTCTCTTTCTATATATATGTATATATATATGTATATATATATATATATATATATATATATATATATATCTCTTTCTTTTTCTCCTTTTCTCCGTCTGATAGCTTCCTCCTCATTCTGCAAGCCTACTTCGAATTACGAGTGCCGCCGTGTGCTACCTTCGTCTTGATGCGCGACGACTCAGCGGACAGCCTTCTTGCTTATAATACAAATAATCGATAGAATATGTAAGCGCACGGACGATGGACTTGAGTTGTCGGTCGAACGGTACGCGGAGCTTTCAAATCGTTCGCCATCTTTCGCTATGTTTAACTTTTTATACTTATTATAATCCTACCGGACGATGGAATTTTTCTTCTTCTTCTTTTTTTTTCTTTTTCTTTTTTTTTTTAGAAATCGTCTTTTCTCTTTTTTTGTTTTCGTTTTTCTTTTCTTTTTTTTAGAGATCTTAATAAAAGGTTAACAGGATATAGTATGTTCAATGTTGAATTGTACTTTGATACGAGGAAATAAATAGATATAGTTTACTTACGATTTATTAGAATTTCATTACATAGTTATCCTTATTATTTCAAATTTGGTTACATTTATGTCGAACGATGAATATTACATTTCAATGTTGTTCGTTCGTTTAGATAAAATGTTAATCGTTAGAATGGAGAACGTGGTTTCTGAATAATTTCAATGAATGGATGAACACGTTTCTCGATGGAACAAAATAATTTTATTATCGAAAGCACGTTTCTATGCATAACTTTAAACTTGATACGTTAGATAATTTCACATTCATCGCGTGAGTTATTTGTGTCGGTATATAAGTTAGGACGTTTGGTAAGAAAGATAAGAAACATGAATACAACGAAGACGTCTTTTTTTTCTTTTCGAAAGGATTGTTATTTTTTCGATGACATATCAAGGCAACTAGACAACTTGGCACCTCGACTATAAAACATATCCTATCTACTCGTCGATCGATTGATTCGGATCGAGTAAGCTTCCAGTATTATTCTTTCTTTGGCGGATTTCGCGACAGCTCGATTTGCCCTTCGATATTACTTCGATCGACCGTCGCCTGTTAAAATGTCACTGATTTATCGCTTGTTTGTTTTCTCATTGCGTGCCAGACGACCTGCAGCAACACGACGAACGAGCGATTTACGAGGTAGACGTTAATCGAAATGTTCGGTGACGACATTACGCGATGTCCTATCCGAATTTCTGCGAGCTCAAGAAACGAATGAAAGTCCTTCAACGCGAAAGGTCGTGCGAAATAAAAATTAAACTTTCGATCATTTTAATCTTAAAATTATTATTCAATTTATTTCGATTATGATTTTATCGAACCAGTCCGTCTTGTTAACTGTCTTATCAATTATTATTTTAACAAATAAACGTTCAATATTTTTATAAACATTTAATTAGTTAAGTATACATGCATATTTGCTTATTGCCACACAAGGGTCATATTGGCTTTCGATTTTTAAAAATTTATTTAACCCGTTTGTAAGATTAGTTAGCCGACGATATAAAATACTGTTAAGTGAGACTAATATATCGTCGAGAATATGTTTTTGTATGTTGTTATGTGTGTGTCTTTCAAAAGAATTATGATAGACATTAAAATGAACATATCAGAATTTATGCCAGAATAAGATAAGATGTTAACGGGTTTTATTGTTCTAACAATGTATATAAGTGATCTGTAGTAAAAGTGCCATTCTCGTAAAGGCCCTATCTATGAATACGTATTTGCGATGGTACTCGGACAATTAAGCAAACAATGCGTGAGGAGAAGAAGAAAGAGGAGTATGAACGAGAAAGAAGAAAAAGAAGAAAAAGAAGAAAATGAAGAAGAAGAAGAAGAAGGAGAAAAAGAAGAAGAAGAGGATGAAGATGAGAGAGATGGTGGGGTTAGGTAGCAAGAAGAAGCACGTTTCGGTGCGTTGTTTACTTTGGCTCGAAGCTCCGTTTAGGTGGCAGTAAGGATGGAAATATCGGCCGCTAAAATAATTCGACGACAAAGAGCACGGGCGATCCAACGACAGGCGGGAACGAACGATCAGCGGCGGGCTTTTTAAACGAATTTCGAAAATAGTCTACGAGGTCTCTCTCTCTCTCCCTCTCTCTCTTCGGAGAAATAACAAAAATTACCTTAGCAATAATTTTATTGTAAGTATTTTGTTATATCAAAGCAGCATTAACTTTATCTGAGACGATATTGCGGCAAGGGTACATTTTGACTATTTTATCGGATGGTGAGGTATTAATAAAAATAGTAAAAATAATATTGATTAAAGAAAATTAATATTATTAATAATCGTTGTTAAAATAATAAATAATATCCGTGGGGAACGTAGTCTGGGAAAACGCTGTGTTAAAGGATTATTAATTAGTTGTAATATAAATGTTTGGATAAACGTGGATCGTTAACTAATTGCTGTCGAATTCTTAATTCTTTATTAATAAATGCGGTCAATTATTCAGTGATTTTCAGCGTTATAAGCTCAACGTTATTATAGACTCTAAGATCTTATGAAATGACCAGTATCAAGCAAATTCGAAAACGATATAAGTGTATTAAACAAAGTACCATATTAATGAAACTAATGTTTATTTCTATGTCTAACAATTAAATATACTAGTTTCTTTTGTCATATTTAAATAATTAACCAAGACAATTATTATCACATTAAACATATGAAACATATTCGGTATATATCAATAGATATGATCAGGATGATAGTAACGATATACGGTAATAATAATAACCATGTATCTATATAATAATAAATATATAATATTATATGTACTTGCATTCGATAACAGATATACATTGTTTATATATATAGACAGATGCGGTATCCGTATAAAGAAACATTTTGGGAATGGAGATTAAATTATGCTCGTAACGATAAAAGCTATTTATTATTTCACATCAAATACTAACAAACAAAAATTTTTCGGTAAAGAAAAAAAAGAGCAAAAAAAGAAAAAAAAAGAAACTTGAATCAACCGAACATATATTTAAAAGAAAATTTTGTCAAAAATGGGAGCGAGTGGAGGGACAGGGGAAAGAGATAAGAAAAATATTGTTTCACGTTTTCTTAACAATAAACAATCTCTCTTACAGGGGATCCAGTCGTCACGGTCATCCTTCCGTTGTAGAAAAGAAGGAAAAAAAAAGATAAAAAAGAAAAAAGAAAAAAAGAAGAAGAAAACGAGAAGCAGCTATGAGAACGGATAGAAGTGAGTAAAAAGGAGAGAAAGGAATATCGCGGAATGTGGGAAAACCGCTCGAAGGTGGTCGGACGGGTGAGCATCGAGATATGGCAGGACCATTCACCTGTCAACCGTCTACTTCCTCCTCTTCAACGATGGCACCTTAGCAACGTAAACGTACAGCCAACAGCAGAAGTAGCAAGCAGCAACAGCAGCAGCAACGGCAGCAACGGCAGCAACGGCAACAGCAACAGCAACAGCACATAGTCCGTGCCATCGGCCGTAACATCGGCCGTAGGCCCACGTAGTCGCGCCTACCAAAACATCCTCGACGATCCTCCATTTGACTCGCCATTCATCGCCAGTGAAACAGCTTAATATAATCCTATTTAAGGAGAGGTGCCATTGTGCGTTGCTCCATCGCTGGAACGTGACCGAAATTATTTACTCGTTTATTAGAAGGTGATGCACTGGCTGCCAACCTTGCACCGTTCACAAAAAGACACTTTCTTTCACTTTTTTTTTCTTTCCCTCTCTTTCTCTCTCTCTCTCTCTCTCTCTCTCTCTCTTTTCAATCGCTATCTCTATTCAGATTGTCTCCTTCTCTTTTTCTTTTTTTTCCTTTTTTTTTTTTATTTCTTTTTCCCTTTATTCCATTTGGAGATTTTGATTCACGTTGATCATGAGCCACGGGAAAAGAAAATCTTAGGTGTCGATGTTATTTGAATAGTCGAGTATAGATATAAATACGATTACGAGAATTACGGATTTAATCATAGATTTATATAGACTTAAGAATGAAGATTTAAAATTGAAATTAAAATTAACTTTGATAATAATATAAAGTAAAATAATATAAAGTAAAATAAGTTTGACATACTTATATTCCTATATTGTTTCAATATATGTATGTAATTACATTACAACGTAATTTCGATCGTTTCATTGATATTTATTTATTTATCTATGACGATTATTAATTTTATAAAAGGAAAAAAGAAAAAAAATCTCTTTTCTGTCATTTTCATTAAATAGAAAATATATTTGTAACGGTTAAGCATAAAGCAAATCGTTTCGTGATATAGAGACAACCGATTAGATAGAAACGTCTTCGGAGATTTCACTATCGCGTATGCACGGCTTAAAGTTTACACTTAAATCCGAGCATGGCTTTGCTATGTTAGATGGGGCCAACATAAGCAAACCTCTCGAGACGAGGCACATGTGGCCAACAATGGGCCAAATAGTACGGAAGGTTACATGTGTAACGTAAGATAAGGGCCGGAACCGGATGCCAACGGCTTAAGACAAAGCTTTACTACAGATGATTCGAACTTTCGAAGGAACCAAGGAACGAGGACGACCCACATCGTTCCTTTTCTTCCTTTTCTTTCTTTTTCCTTTTTTCTTCCTCTTTTTCTTTTTCTTTTTTCCCCTTTTTTTCTTTTACCTCGACCTTCAACAAATTGACAAGGGTTATGACACCGCACGAAGCGAACTTATGACTTTAAAATATCCCCGAGCTTGACTACTTTCGATCAAATCGATTCATATGCTAGTTTTTCATCACTTTTTTCTCTATCTATCTATCTATCTCTTATTTTTCTGACAGTCGAATCTCTATTCAAAAAATTGGTATATGGTAAGAAGTCACACAAGGGAATCGTCTTACGAACTTTAGTACCTTGTGTCAATTCGAAACAATGAAACCGTTGTTCGTAAATAGAAGAAAAACTTGGAAACGTTTATACTTCGATTTTACGTGATGCATTCGTTGAAATTATTATGCATAATCAAGATTTTGTTTTCTTCTTAATAAGATATCGTCCGAATTAATTTTAAAGTAATCAGGAATTATCGTGTATCATATGAAAATCTAGTTTATGTTAATAGAATTAATTTCTTAGTAGTGATTTTGGTTTATATTTCTTGAAGAGATATCGTTCTCATTAATTTCATTATATTCATTGTATCAATAACAATCATACTAATTATTAGAATAGAAAAGTATCTATTATTTTCCTTCTTAGATATAATTAACCTCGATCATTATATTATAGTCAATTACATACCAATATCAATTAATCGTTTGGCAACTCAAAGAATCTTTTTTTTTTCGTACGCGTGCTTATTAATTGCAACAAAATGTCAAATGCAAAAAAGAACTTCTATCTTCTTTTTTTTCTTTTTTTTTTCCTTCTTTTCAAAGGTAAATCCGTAGGAATGGATAGAAAAGCTAAAGGGCAAGCAAAACTAACCTCGCCAAAGACCCCTTAGAATGGATTTTCACTTAATAATATTCAAGAAAATTCATATACGAGAAAAGGAAGGACTTTCAGAAGCAAAATCCGTTCTGACCTTTAGGATTAACATAGTCCTCGGAGAAGATGGCTCGAGCAGGTCCTGCAAGCAAGGTGACTCGCGACGACCACCCGTTGTGCTCGTTTAAAGGATTATCCTTGGACTGTGGCGTCGTGTCAAAACATCGATCCCCTTTCAAGACCTACAGGGACAGACAGAAACAATTTTGCAGAAGGCCAAATGTGCGACTTTAAGATCGACCTTTCGGGTTTACTTAAAGGATGAATTTTTTAACAGACGGAATCACCCGTAACTCTTTGACCTAATTTCATTTTAATTCGCGAAATAGTGGCCGTTTGAAGATGAAGAGTTTATTGTCGTGCACGTATCAACGTGTATGATTGTATAGCACGTTAAAAGAAATTTCAAAGGTTCGAGAACTTACTGCGTTTAAACACCATTATATATCTCGACTTTCTCTCTTTGAACATATCGTTTATAAATATTCAATAAAGTTCAACGAAATTTCAATGGAAATATATGATATTAAAAATAAATATATCATGAATATTAGTAAGTATAATACTTGAGTTATTCATTTAAATATAAATTTGTATCTATTAAAAATATTCGAATATATTAAAAATACTTTGTAATAAATTATTTTATCGTTAACCGTATTTGTACGTATATAACATAAGTATATTAATTTAGATAGATTAGATATATTATATTAGTAAATAATTTCATTATTCTCTTAACTCGGACTTAATTTAATCGATTCAATCGATCTATTCGCAATGTTCAAATCGATTAATCAAATTAATGGTTTAAATTGATCGGTACTTAAGGAAATCAGGGAGATTGAGTCTTTTAAAATGTGTTCGAGGAAGTAGCAGCCACGTGCAGGCGCGAACTCGAACGATCGTCGAACGTATAGCGAGGAAACGAAAGGAATAGAGGCAGGAAGGCAAGAAAGCAGAAAGGCGGCAAAGAAACCGGTGAACACACATCAAAGGGAAGCGACAACGGATATGCGTAAACCTCTAGACCGCGAATGCCGAAAATCATCCGTACGTAAGAAAAAAAGAAGGAGCGTGAAAGAGAGAGAGAGAGAGAGAGAGAGAGAGAGAGAAAGAGAGAGAGAGAGAGATGGTGAAAAAGGGAGGGGTCGTCTATGGTTAACCTCGGCCTTCTCGAGAAAACTCATCAAAGAACCGTGGACAGATAAATGTAAGCGAGCGTTTAGCGCGAAGCATTCGCTAATTTTAATTGCCCCTTGATTTACGTCTCAATATCCATCCGAGAAAAGAAATCCTTGTCCGTGTTCGTATTTCTTTTTTTCCTTTTCCTTTTTTTTCCATCCTTTTTTTCTTTTTTCTCGCGAGGAGCTATCATCCTTTCGTCGCTCTTTACTATATGTTTTGGGTACTTACTTTGGATGCGTTATGTTTTTTTTCTTTTTCAGAATCAAGGAATTAGATAAATTGTACGAATTTACGATTGGTTTAAGACGAAAAAGAGGACGAAGAATAAAAAAAATATATTGTCGACGTTTTTAAGAAATATAGTAACTATAGGCTAAATATAAACGAAAGGAGGTAAAACTCGTGCGTTTGAGTTAATTGAACGTTTACGTATATTAGTACATTTGTATTTGTATATTGTATATCGAAACGAATTTTAAAGTTAGACGTTGTAAAAGTAACTGTCGATTTCGCAGAAACTACGTTTTGACGATATTTTCGATTTCGTTGTGTTTCTAAAAAATGTTGCTACTTCATTGTAGCAGAGATAATTTAGAGAAATATTTGCAATTGTAATTTTGGATTTGTTTACTTGTCTACAAATGTCTACATTTAATTATTTTCATTAGTTCACGATAAATTAATCGTTCAGATTTCATCGTATTTTTTTTTTTTTTTTTTTTAACAAAACGTTTTCAAAGACATCTGACGTTTAGAACAATTAATAATCGTTTTTTTAGAATTGCTATCGATTCTTATATTTTCTTTTTTTTTCTCTTCTTTCATTGCAGGATAAAATTTTTCAAACTGTCGACGGTTTTCTTTCTTATTGAAGAAACTTGAAAAGAGAAAAAAGGTTACGTCCTGGAAAACCTATAAAGTATAATGTGTATAATCTTAAGTTGTCAACCATATCGAACGTGCTAGACGGAAAAAGACACGAGAACTAACTTGACCCGGTCGCCAATATTCTCTATACCACGATGCCACGCTCCGTCACCCCAGGCCTTTGTTTTCATACAAAACAAAGAAACCCATCGAGTATGGACGATACTCGCTCCACGCTCCTTCCTTTGTCTTTCCCTTTTTTCTTTTTTCTTTTTTCCTTTTTTTTTTTATTTCTTTTTTTACTATTTTTTCTTACGAAATATCGTTTTTTATTTTTTCTTTTCTCCTCTCCTTCGGCAAGGCCAAACTTTTCCTCTATTTTCCATAAACTATGTAATTACTTACATATATAATTAAGTAAAACAATTATCATGTTATAATAATGTTTAAATATATAATGAAAGATTTGGATTGTCAGGAAGAAGAACAAAAAATTGGATCGCAATTTTACGAAAATCGACTTATTTTCGATTAACAATGAATTATCCACATATTTGTAGATAATTAATATCTGTCATGTACAGTGATCATATATTGGTGTGAATAAGTTATTCAGTGACAAATTTAACAACCTATTTTTGAAGCAGACGATTAACATCAGCAATGCTTTGACGTCTGAGGCTACGAATAGTGTCTCTTAGACGCTATTCTTCTAATGCTAGTCTTTGGCAGACAGTATGGCACCAATGCGTCCTCTCTCTCTCTCTCTCTCTCTCTCTCTCTCTCACTCTCTCTGTCTCTCTCTACCTTTCTTCGTCTTTTTTCTCTTTCTCATTCTATCTAGCAGTCTATCTCTTTTCGTGGCAATAAGGAAGTGGGCCCGCTGCTTAAGAAAACATAGAGCCTCCAATATCGAGAGCAGGGCCTGTCGAGTGCCTGAAAAAACAGTGAATCGTTTTCGAGATTCGAACGAAGATCAGAACACGACTTGATCCAATGTCCAAAAGAAGAAGATGAAGAAGAAGATGAAGATGAAGATGAAGAAGAAGATGAGGAAGAATAAATGGAAGAAACCAGGAGTATGAGATGAAAAAAAAGAAAGAGAAAAAAAAATAAAAAGAAGGAAAAAAGAAAAAAGAGATTACAAAAAACGAGAGCGTTCGAAATAACTCGTAGATCGATCTGTCATCGTTCACTCCGAAAATCTTCTCGCATTTTTCTTCTCTTTATCATTTCTAAAAAGGAACGCAAGAATTCGAGAGAATTCTGATATTTAGATTTGCTTGATTACATAGAGTCGTTCTTTAATTGTTTGGTAATTATTATCGTTTTTTTTTCTTTAATATCATTATCTTTTTTTTTTTTTCTTTAATACGAATGACCGAATCTGCCGTTATTGTTAGAAGATAACAATTATTCATTTTCTAAATCAGGTGAATCGTCAGATGAAACAAATATTTCATTGTTCCCTTTTTTAACAAGTATCTTTGGTAGGCGAATAACTAATTTCTTAATTTTTTTTTATACTTTACTAACTATATCTACATTCATTTCAAAGAGACTTGATTTTGTTTTAACCAACTTCTCAAATCATTCTTTATCTAGTCTATATAAAATATTTTTTACTATTATAATGTGCAAATAAAAAGCAGATATCGCGTATCTAAGAAAAAACATGCATTTAATTTCATTTCACTTTATTCTTTAACTACATGACGATTGTTACGGAACAACTTCTTTCCCTGCAGCGCAACTCAGCAGACGCGTGTAACACAGGTGTTGAAAAAACAGTGAAGACTTCGTTGTTATGCAAATTTTATAATCCGTATAAAAGGCAGAACCTCACGAGCTGTGGTTCGTTCGAAATAAGTAACAATGAATACGTAAGCTAAAATCACGTTGTAGATCTTGAAAGAAGTTACTGTAAATTTTTAATGTATATTTTGATTTATGGCAAATATAGTTTGTAAAATATCTCAGAGACGATATTAATTTATGATTTAGGAGGCCAGTTGAAACTTGAAAAACCTTTTAACCTGTTTACGTGGGAGACCTCATTTTCTGTGATTACTCGATGAACGCTTAATTAGACTTTTTCTTTTATTTTATCTTGTTTCTTTCCTTGGTGCGGAATTTGTACTATATTGTTTTCACGCTAGTTATTTACTATAGTTTCTCTATTGAATATTTGGTATATTTTATTTTTTAAAATAATATTCATCATTACTTATTACCAAACTGCGGATGTTTATGTGCAATCAATACTAAAGGAACATATGACGTTTATGCACATACGATATGTAAATATGTACTATAGATATGCATGTATATATTACTAAAAATATGCAAAATGTGTATATACTACTAAAAATATACAGAATATGTATATAGCACTAAAAATATGCAATATTATATAGTGTATAAAGTATAATAATGTATCAATATGTTATATAATATTCACGATATATACATATTTGACAATATTTTTTGCAATCATCCTAGTATATCGTAATACAAATATATTCATGAGTATTTTTTTCTAAATTTGATGTTGTTAATCGCTGACGTTCGTCAAAATTAATTTATACGCGGAGAATGATCGTTCAATGTCGTATGATGTAATCGGTGCGTATTTAAATCTATTCCAAGATCTTTCTGGCACATTTATCGGTCCTCGTTACATAAAATACTTGAAATTTGTGATAAGTCTATATTTTTCCTTTTCCTAAATGGTATTTAATTTTCTTTTAATTTTTTTCTTAGCCATTTTAAAGTAATATAGTATAATGGCGAAGGTATCGTTGAGACAGGAAGGAATGTAAAAGGAGACGATTGAGGTCCTTTTCCTTATGTCGATTTCGTGCTCAGACAGCGTGGCACCACCATAGAAAAAGATCTTTTCGAACGTCGACACTGGGCGGTGACCGAGTAATTAATGGTTCGACGAAAGACAGTGGCAATTAACACGAAAGCCGCTTCCTTCCAGACGTGGTGCAGTGGCTAGGAGCTCGGTAAAAGGAACTTCGTTACGTCATTTAGAAATTATTAAATTAGAAGTAAAAGTTATCCGGCTCGTTTGAGAGCAAAAGAGATGGAAAAAGATAACTGATCAAATTAGAATTTCTCTTGAAATTGAATCGAAATATTAAATTGTACACATTCGCATATGTACGTGCGCATACGTAATAAATATGGTCATTCAAAATTTCTGTTTTTATACGCCATATTTTTTTACGTGTATCAACAATGTGATTACATTGACCTAAAAAAAGAGTTATTACTAATAACTACGAGAAAAATGATCGTTAGAATTGATTGACAAAACAAAATAAAGGTTACTACTTCATGTAAATAGATTATTACTGTGTAATCGATAAATTCATATCGATCGATCGTGTGAGACAACGTGTGAATATTGCCCTTATATTATCCCCATATTCTTGACGGAATAATGACTGATGACTAGTTACTGTAAGATTTAGATGTTTCTTAAGATCCGACTAATGTCATAAGAATCACGTATAAATATAAATGGTAAAACTACGAAGGCTCCTGGACGAAAGGATCCTAACCGCAAAAGAATCGTCTATCGGCCTTGTCTTCTTCGTTCTTTCGCGCTGTTTTAAGTCCTTCCAGATGGTCGAATTCTTTGCCCCTTATAGTTAAACTGGTCCTCTCGTGACCGGTCTCTTCGGTATTCCCTTTTAAGCCGAAACAAATGTTTTTCACAAAGATTTCTTACTAGTACTGTAAGTAACCGATTAGTAACTTTGAATACACGTTTTACTTGGCTAATCTCTATTAGATTTTTGTCATAGATAATAAAATTATGAAACGGTTAATTATTTTTAATAAGATATCTTTATACCTTTTATATAGGAATGTCAATAAATCAACATTCTCTGATAATAAACCAACTACTTTTTGAATTAACAATATTTACAGACGTTGGAAATCAGTAATATAAAGTGAACGATATGGTTCATGATAATGTTTATTATTTTTATCAGAACTGTTACTACTCAATGCATATTGGATACACGGTATACTTGGTTAATCTAGATTTTTGTCTTGGATAATAAAATTATGAAATAAATAAGATATCTTTATTTTTTCAATTAGAAATAAATCAACGTTCTTTGATAATAAACTAGGATTTTGAACTAAGATTATCTGCAGACGTCGAAAGTCAATAATAAATCGAATTATATGGTATATGATAAAGAGTACGATATAAGTATGATTGTAGATCTATCAGATTTATATTCTTCATTTTCCTCAATATCTTTTTCGAGTACATTAGTATTTGACAAGAAAGATAGAGAAAATTATAGAAAAAAAAGAGAAAAAACAATGAAAGAAAGAACTTACAAGCAAATTACACGCATTCATGATTCTTCAATCTGTCATATATATATATATATATATATATATATATATATATAAACCAGTTACTTTTTGAATTAACAATATTTACAGACGTTGGAATATATATATATATATATATATATATATATATATATATATATCAATAATTGACTAATACTTTAATAATTATCCAAATTACGAGAATTAAAGATCAATGTTAAATAATTAATAAATATAGTAATAGTAATCGTTTACTTATCAATAAAACGAATAATCGTGCATAATTAATAACTCTATAAAAGCAAAACGAAAAAATAAAAAAAAAAGGAACAAAAAATAAATCATAAAAATTTAAATAAATGAAATCTGTTGTTATAAGTGTGACTTCGTTTGGCAATAAATATGCCAATGGCATTGATGATCCCAAAAAAAGAATCGACGGTCGAAGCATTCAGTAACTGTGAAAAGACTCGTATTATTCATTTTTATGAGTTCCTTGAAACTTTTCAATCGCACTTTTGAGAGGGATATAATATTCCTTTTCTTACCGAAAATTGGAGATATCTAAGTGTGTGTCGTTTTTAAAATACATGTAATCGTATTCGTGGTCTTTCGAGTGGTATCCGATACACTCGAAAGATCCCTTATACCTACTCGAGCGTGCACTCGAAAAATCAAACATTTCGTTTCATCGCGATGCCGTCTGTGTACTCATACGTTACTCATTTTATTGCCGGGTATGTTAATTGAGTCGAAGGTCTAATGAAATGCTTTGCTTATTTTTCACTTTCTCATCCTCCTCCTCTTTCTCTTCTTCTTCTTCTTACTCTTATTCTTCGCTCCTTTTGATTCCATTCGAAAGACGAGCCATCATCCCCTTTTGTAATCACCTTTTTAAGCCTCTTGAATTATTCCTCTTTCCCGATGTGAAGCTTTTCTCGAGTCGATAATCGATTGACTTTTCTTTATCACTCTTCTAAGAAACCCCATTGTCCTATTTTATTTTTTCTCTTTTTTCCGCACGAAACGAAATGAAGCTTTAATGCACTCATTTATAAAAGTTGGTAGATTAAAGAAATTTCGAACTCGGTTGTTTCTCATGTTAAAAAAAAATATTCTGTTGGATGATAAGTATTGTGATATATCTCCAAGATGTACTTATAGACATATACATGTATATCTATATCTATATCTATATATATATATATATATATATATATATATATATATATATGCACACATGTAGAGAAATCTCGTATAGTTTACTATGAATGTGGCTAACCAAACTACCTGTTGTATCAAGGTCATGCGGAAGATTCAATATTGATTCAGAAAATATACGAAATCCATCGAGGAACAAGCCCGGGACAAGGGGAATAGAACAATGTTTTTATTTAGTCTGAAATTATAGCATTAAGGGATTGCTGAAACTTTATGCAAAGGTACTTTCTATATAGTCACTGATAATAATTAGCTTATATTGGTTTTTAATTTAAAAAAACATTTTTTTTTTAATTTTTTTAATTTTCTATTTTTTTTTTTCTTTCATTAATGAGAAACATATTTTACGGAATCTTACTTTATTATTCAACTTATTATAGTCGATTAATACGAGTTGTAGGAATTTTTTAATTTCGCTTTATTATTAGTTTATTATTTCGCTTTATTAATTAGTTCTTACTATATCATTTTTTTCTTTTTATATTTATTGAAGTCAATCTAACATATAAAAAAGTCAATTAATCAGATTCGGAATTTCGAGTTTAGATTATTTAACGTATCAAGTATATAGAAATAAAACGATGAAAAAATTATTATTAAAATTATTGTACAAGAGTATCTTGTTTTTATAATGTAAATTGGAATAATTATTATTCGGAATAATTTATATAAATTCATATTTTTTCATTTTTCTTTTTATTTATTTTTTTTCTTGCATTTTCCATTAAATAATTACTTTTGAGTTTATTTAATCGATCTCATAAACTTTCTAATCTTTGATTATCAATATAAATTGATATTTCATTTGGAATAAGTGCTGACCTCTATTTACTAAAACATACAAGTGTATCCTGCTATACCGATAAAACGATTACCGACAGATTATTTCATTATCATGATAAAAATCTTTGTCATTAACGATAATGTCACGTTTAAGTACAATAATGATCATTTATTTTAATTATTTTTACACTATTTGAAAAAAATATTAGTGCGAATAAGCTTTGAAAAAATATATTTCTTTTCAAATTATCGACCGAAAATTTCTTTATTGATATTACAGACGTCTACTTTACCGATGGATTATAAAATCTACGAAATAAAACTATAATGAACGTTAAAAACAATAATATCGCACAAATAAGTTTTATTAATATATATATTTTATTACGTTATCGATTTATTTTATAACGATATTATTTATCAATAAACATATACAGGTACAAGAATTTTATCTCAAGTTGGTAATTGCTTTTGTAATCGTAATGTTAATTTTTTTATCTTAATTTTTTTCTAACATAACTAAAAACTATATATCATCTGGGAACGTAGGATACTAATTTAATGATCGTAGATATTGATATTTATTGTACAGAAAGTATTCTTTAATAAGTGATCGAACATTTCACAATTTAATTTCAATTCATTTCTGCGTTTAAAGAATAATATAAGGAAGAATTTAAAAAAGAAAACATACTCATACTTTGATATTAATTTTATCGAAAAGCTTCGTAATTTATTATAATATAAATGTTAAAATACTCTAAATTTTATTACTTTCTATAATCGTTTAAATCGTCATTGTTATACCTGTTGTTTATCTCACAGTTTTTTTTCTTTTTTTATATATATCTATTAGATAAAGGAGAGATAAGAGAACACACAATGAATACGTGCAATCACAACCGAAAAACAAGAAAAGATACTTTTTTCAGTATCGGCTTCCCACTGGATAGTCAAACAGATGGTTCACGTCCGAAAGCTCGTAACGATACTCCGACTTATAAACAAGGAAAGGAACGAATAAGTATTGACCATCATCGATAGAAAAGCCCGCAATTTGCAGGGATAGGAAAAACGGTCAAAAGATTTACATCGACGGGTCGAACCAGAGGTGGGAGAAAGAGTTAAGATTTATAACTTCCGGTTCATTGAGGAAAGTTCCTGGAAGATGGCGTTTGCTTCGCAAGTACGAACGAAGAAAAGATAGACGTGTACATTTCGTTTTAATGACAGAAACATGATTCTTTGCTATCTTATCGAAATTATATTGAACGTAAATAAAACTTACGAGAATATTGATAAAAATATTTTAATATCACTTTATGTATCGATGAAACATTACAAATGAACAAATTTTGTCGTGGTTATCGAACTTCATCTTTTTGGAATTGATTTTTGTAAACACTCATATATATATATATATATATATATATATATATACATATATATGCATGTATATATAAAAATATGCATATATATACATATATTTGTATGTATATATTTGTATGTATATTTTTTTATTTCTTATGATAATAGGAATGGTACAATGTCTAAGTCGTATAAACGTACATATTATTAGCGGATTGTAATGCGGACCACTGTAGGTACGTATGCTCTCTCCTTGTTCTATTCCGGTAGGACGAAGCTTTTAACAAACGATCGTTAATATTTAACGACGTCGTTAATTCTCAAGGGAGCAAGATGGCCGCAGCTGTAATGCTCTCAATTTCATCCAAGATGAAATCGGCGCAAGCGCATCGTATCTTTATTTTATTTACATTGAATATTCAATTACGATATTTATTAAAAGTATATTTTTTCTTTGTCTTTCGTTTTCTTTTATATTTTTCTCTTTTTTTTTGTTTTTTCTCAAACTATTGATATAATATAATTTATATAACAATAGGATCTTGTTAGCAATTAAATAGATATCGTAATGAAAAATTTTAATTATCGGTACTAATATCGTTTAATTATAGATATAAATTAAATTTGAATTATAATCTTTTATAATATAGGATTTAATTTTTATAATAAATGTTTATTACGAATATATATGATAGAAATATATTATACAAGAATTATCAATATCCATGATTTGTCACATTTTATAATTTTTCTTTTCCTTTTTTCTTCTTGGTTACTACATTTCCATATTTACTTCTTAATATTCCAAAGAAAACTCGTTTCTTTGTTTTTTTTTTCTTTCTTTTTTTCTTTATCCACGTTATACGAAAATAATTTAATTCAAATTAAAGTTTTTCAATTTAAAGTTTTATTATAGAAACTAATATAACCAATTGAAAATGCTAATGATCATTTTCTATCTCTCTTTTCCGTCGAAACAAATCAGCAAAAGTCAATTGACGATTATATACGAACGTATACTTATACTCAAGATAGCAAAACGTCTTACGTACATAAAATACAAGAAGTGGTTCAAGGTCAATCTTAAAGAGTCGGAAAGATCAATTGTATCGAGTACAGAGGATAATCGGAAGAATATTCGATACTTTAATATTTTAATGTGAAGAATCATGCGGATAGCTCATATTGCAGATGAAGCAATAGAAATGCTATACGAGGACTTTATATATATATATATATATATATATATATATATATATATATATATACATATATATAAATATCTCTCTCTCTCTCTCTCTCTCTCTCTCTCTCTCTCTCTCTCTCTTTTTGATTTTTCTTGGGAGAAAAAAAACATGCGGCAAAGAATGTCGTAGTAAGGCCTGCGGGATGAAATCTCGAAGAGGTCGTGTCGTGAGCAACCCCCTACGGTAGTCGAAATCTAAACACTAAAACACTGGATTAAGTGGGGTACATACGTTGCATAAACATCTTGGCTCCATGGGTTTAGGAAAGACAGATAGTGAAAAATTTGTACGGTTTAAGTTTCTTTCGTAAGATTAAATTTCTGGATATATAGATAATGGACGTATAACTAATAGACATATAGATAAGTAAGTACCTATACTACCTACCTGATCGTATTATCTATTTAATATATATTAACATATGTGTAATATCTATATATCTATGTATATGTATATATATATATATATATATATATATATATATATATATATATATACAAAATTTTATTGGTAGGTACTAAGAGAACTGACAAATTTAAGACAGTAACGTTTGAAACATTTCCTCGAAAGCTTGAAAAGTTCTCGAATTTGCAAAGAACCGAAAAGCAGGAGCTTTTGACGAGGACTCGCGTTAACGTTGTAGAAGAAGAAGAAGAAGAAGAACTTGCTTTCCGAAATAGCAGCATGAGCGGATAAACATGTCTTATTTTGAGAGCTGCTAGGGCAATTCTCTCTCTCTCTCTCTCTTTCTCTCTCTCTCTCTCTTTCTCCTTCTCTATCTACCCCTTCTCTTCTCCTTTCCATTCACTCGATTCGTCTCCTACGGATTTTAGCTACGATTTTACGGGAACGAGAAATACTATCCAGACGCCGAGCGTTAACGATAAACTGCAGGGAATGAAGGAAAATCATGACGATTTACGATTCGACTCATTATAGCCATGTTATTCGTATCGATTCGATCGATAGATTATAGTAGACACCTATCTCGACGGTATAACTATAGATTATAATAGATACCTATCTCGAGATAGTTGATTTCTTGTCTCTGTTTTCTTTTCTTTTTTTTCTTTTTACATTATTTATTTTTCCATTGTGGGATATTTTGCAGGATGATTTTCTTTTTTTTATAAGTACTTTTAGGTACAGTTTTAAAATAAGTTCGATGTTCCATCGTAAGTAGATATATTTGTTTATATACTATTTGTAAGTACTTTTGACACACCTGTGGTAACAGGTGACAAAGGGCAAGTGCCACGAAACTTTATTGGGTCCGCCCTATAAGAGTCTAAAAAGTAGGTGGATCTTATAACAAGGGAATTGGATTTCAAAGAGCAAGCCACGAGGATCCTCTCGATGACCAGAATGGCGACCACGTGCTCGATTTTACTTTCTTCTTTGAACTCTTTCATATGAAAAAAAAAAAGAAAAAAATAAAAGAAAAAAAAGAGAACTTGTATCGAGCAGTTGAAATCATGAAAAGTAAGATGGCGAGTTTGCAAAATGAGAGAATATATTCGAGAGAAAAGATGATAGGGAATTAGATGAAAAGTAAGTAAATGCATATAAAGTTGATATTAAATGCATGTGTGTTGTTTTTTTTAATACATATATTCATTATCATTATCATGAAATTTTATATATTTGTAATTTCATGTTCCCGAAAATGTAAAAACCGAATTTTCATTATTTTCTATCGTTCAAAAGAAAAAAGTATCGATAAATTCTTGATTTAAACATTGTCGATCGTTTATTATGTATAAAGAAATGAAAAATATTTGAAAAGATTTATGAAAAATAATCATCAGAGTTGGATATTATTTTGTATAATAAAATTATAAATAATTTATTAGCGTTAAGTACTCTTATATATCTATTATATTTCATATAAGAATAGTTAAAAAGGAGAGAATAAAAAAAAATGAATGTAACAAGATTTTCAATATATTGGATTTTTTTTTAGATACGTCAGCGTTATTGTGGGGTTGCGATATATACCCTTTGACCGTGGCGGATGTAGGGACGCGAGTGATGCGTACTGTAACGTAGGGAAACGGCGTAGGGAAGTCCGTAGGGTTTGTAAGGCGCAGCCACGATCAGCGGTATAAAATTACGGTATCGTGTAAACAGAATATCTCGTCGGCACGTCTGATGGCCGCTTGGGTGGCCGTCAGGCTTTCACGTGTTCTCCACAAGCATCGGGACTACGGTTACGTCGAGTCGCGGTCTCTCCATTCCCTTTTCTTTGCGATCTGTTAGCTGGATAACGTAAGATGGAAGCGATAGTCTGTTTTTCAAAGGATGAATCTTTGTGTTATCTTAAATTTTCGAAAAATAACACGTGAATAGCAAAAAATTGAACCGAAGTAACGTTACGTTTAATGCGTACCAACATCGTATGTGCAATACTTTTATTACGATTATCTACTATTCTTTGAAAAATTGGTGAACTTTAATATAAATATATACGTCGTCGAAATAAAACGGTCGTGTCGAATCATTTATAATTGTCGAATTAAAAATGACGAATTAATAACAGAATCAATGATGTCCGATGGAAATAAAAATATATTTTATCTACATGTAAGTACTTATTTATAACGTCTCTCTCTCTCTCTCTCTCTCTCTCTCTCTCTCTCTCTCTTTCTCTTTCTCTCTCTCTCTCTCCCTCTCTCTCTCTCCATTAAATCGTATTCGATTGGCGAATTAAAAATGATGATTTAATATCAAAATCCAAGGTGTACGATGAATCTATCTGTATGCAAGTACAGGTTTGTAACGTCTCACTGTATCTATTCATGTAACGAATAATATTTAGGTTCTGACAAATTTTATTGTGCTACGTTTATCTCGAAGCGATTTATTTATGATATTTTCTGAAATGCGTCTTTATTGAAATATTCGAAAATTTATAGATAGTAGATTGTCGTCCATCGTATCGAAATAACAATTATCATTTCAATTAGCATTATTATTCTTATTGATTCGAAAGAAATTTTTGAAGATAAAATAATCTTTTCTATTCTTGTTTTTCCAAGACTTTTTAACATTAAATTCGTTGCTAATTTTAATTTTATTACTAATTTGGTCAAAATAATGACACTTTTTTAACATTCATATTAGGTATTTTAACCGTAACCCGTTATGACTTTCAACCTATCATTTATTAATTTAATTTTTTTTTTTAATTAGTAAATATACATCTACTAGTTCGATGAGAATAGTTCGAGAAAATTATTTTAAATAAAAAAAATTTACGTATTAATTTAGATAAAACTTTATACGTTCAACTCAAAATAAGCCTAATTCGAATTAAAACAAATCCTAACTAATTTGTCTTTATCCGAAAGGAAAGTTAAAATTATATAGAATCAATAGCTTTGGTTTCATCGATTTAGAAACTTTTTCATATGTATAAATTCGAAAACATTATAAATAGATAGATACAATATAATATAGTTATAGTATAAGTAATACTATAATATAGATATAGTATGAATAATAGATGAAGCGAAAAAATGGTATTGCATTCATACGATCGATTGATAAGAGCTCGTCAACAACGACAAGAAATTAAATCACTTTTTATCGATTAAAAAATGTCACAAATGAAAGGCGTTTTGAACGATTAAAAAAAAGATGTGATCCTGTTGAATGTAAACACGTAAAATTTTCTAACTACCACGTGAAACGTGATCAGTAGCAATTTCTGGTTCCGGTTTGATGTTTTCCTATGCTTAGTAACATGTGCGATCGTAACTGTTTTCTTTGGGCGCTTTTGCTTACCAACACTTAAACGGTGCTTTTCATGTTTAAAAAATCGATTGCGACTTGCCTAATCAAAACGGCGATTAATCGTTAAGTGCATACATATCTATGGAATAAATATCATAGACGTCAATCGTTTGCCTCCATTATTAACATCTTCGATGATTTCGATTGATCATTAATAACGAAGTATAAATTGAATATGAAATAAAAAGATTATAATTTTCCAATATTATGTAATACAATGAGAAAATCCGAACTATTTTAAGTAAACGATTAGTATATTTGTAATAAAATATTAATACGTAATGTAAGCGATGTAATTCTGAGTCAGTCCTAACACTTAATTATTTGTACTAATCGAAATATTTGTCATTAGTTAATAAAAATAATAAACAAATAAATAAAAATGATCAACTTTCGAAACAATTTTATATTATAAAACATTTTATACGACTGATAAATATAATATAAAATATTTGCCTGCATATTGTTATAATATAAGTATAATACATACATTGCTATATATTAGACGAAAGAGTTTAGGGATATTCTAAGAGAATGCTCAAAGGAAATTTTCAGGCGACTAAGATTCGTTCACAAAATACGACAAGCATTCGATAGAAATTGAAAAAGATGTGAATTGTAATTGCAAAATATTTCTAATAAATTTCTATTATCGTCTTTTTTTACAATTTTACGAAGATATTATTGTAATATACAATGAAATCTTTAACAATAGATTTAATTCCAGATACCATTTTGATATGAAAACCGTGCAAATCGAATACTTCGTAGTAATCAACGGACACGTTTAAAGTCTTGTACAATACTTTTATTTTTAATAATCTTTAAATTTAATTTTTCTCTAAATTTCTCTAAATTTATTTTTAAAATATTCAAATCGTTTTTTCAGATTATCGTGATATAGAAAGATATTATTATAATATAAAGATAATTAGTTGTAGTTATAAGAATTTGCCATGTGTATGAAATCAAAAAATATTTTTATACTAATACTTTTGTTATTGTAAATTTTAAAATAAATAGAAACGAAAGGGTATTAACAATAAATTTGATATATCTATCTAAATTAACGTAGAGATTGTATAGGTATTTACTGTATGCATTTTCTCAAGGACTTTTCTTTCTTTTAAATTTACGACACATACAGATAGGAATTATTACTTTATTTCAGCTAAGAGGCACTTGAAGAGAAGCCCTTCGACGTGTAGCACGAAAGAAAAGTCGTCGGTAGTAAATTAGAGAGCCTATCCCTGTGTCTGGACAGGAGCATCTAAAGAAGGAAGAGAAAGAGAAAAATACGGGGGATGGAAAGAGTCACGAGCACTCCACTTTCAACCCTTAAGCCACGAGGCCATCTTCATAGTCAACAAATCAAAACGAGTGTCCTCGTACACGGAAGATCCTTGACGATGCTAACGTCCCCTTCGGTGGGAAGAATCATTCTTGGGAGAAACGAAAAAACGATTTCTTTTTCTTTTTCCTTTCGTCCTTGTATTCATATCATCTTTCATAAGTTAAGATAAGTACTTTTTTATGTATATGATGTAGCCTGTACTTATATACATACTTTGGTCAAATGACCTTCTCTCAAATGGCAAAATTTCAATTAACAAAGATACAAAGTGAAAAGTTCATAAGACTTTTCTTACCTGATTCTAAAATACGTTTACAATCTTGATATCTACACTTATATCTAATATAAAGATATATTATGAAATATAACGTTTACTATTATTATATTATGACGTAATATATATGTAATATACGACATGATATTTATTTCATATGTATATTATTTCATATGTAATTTTCGTCGAATTATCTTGATATCTAATTATCAAATATGAAAAAGAAATGAAATTTGTAAACGATACGTTATCTAAAAACGTCGTAATGGATTATATTAAAAATAATAGATATTTGCTGATATTTAATTTATCGTAATTTTTTATCCCTATAACAAAGTACATTCACAATCAGATATCAACATTAGCGATATACAATTATCCTGATGGGTATAAAATGTTTATAATTTCATATTATGAAATTATACGTAATATATGAAATGATATAATTCATATTATACGTTTGTTATACGTTTGTTAGACAAAGATAATAAGAGATGAAATAAAGAATTTCCTGGGATCTATTCACGATCTTTGTTACGTGTTACGCGTCTATGTACCTACATACATAAGTACGAGAAGAGAGGGAAAAGTAAGATGGCTGTGTCGCATCTCTTTCAGCGGATAGATCGTAAAGCAAACAAACTCTCAGAGAATACATGGTCGAATGGCGCACGTTGTCCTCCAGGAAAAAGGAGGGTGACATCAAGTTATATCGTTCTCCTCACAATATAGACTCTAATATCCTTTTGGTTTAAGAAATATGAAAATAATATCGTTAATAAATTAATAAATTAACAAAATTTTCATTCGCAATCATAAATTAAATGTCCATCCAAATTAACTAAATAAGGTATTTATTTTGTTATAAACGAAATAATAAAAATATCACGTTTTAAACGAATGACAGGATCATTCTCACACAAAGAGATCATATTTCCAAAACAATGACAGCATTACGTTACGACTTTCATCTTTTATCTTTCATCTTTCATCTATGATCTTCTTTCTCTTTTTTTATTTTTATTTTTTCACAGAACCATCGACAGACTAATTTTCCGATCGTGAGATTCGATAATTGAAATTTCTCGAGACCACAAGTATCAAGTGTCTCAAGGATCGTAATAAAAAATGAGTGCGGGAAACGATAAGACCTATGATGTTATTATTTTATTAACCGGTCATTCGACGCCTCGTCACGCGCCCAGATGAATAAACATCGTACCGTTCGACTGTCCTCGATGGAGCAAACCTACAGTTAGAGTCAAACGATATCGAATGTCTGCGAGATAAACCGTCGGTTCAAAGGATATCTTTCCTTGATTATAATTCTTCGAGAACAAAAATATATACTTAGCCATAAGTACTTACATAATTTTTATTCATTTATTTATTTCTTATATATTTTTCCCTTTTTCACTATTTGAAACATCCAATGAAAATATTTTAACAACGCATATAATATTATTTTATTTTTAAAGATATTCGAACGGGCTCTTTTTAATTAATTAGATGTTTCGTTAAATAGAAAAAATTCGAGAAACTATTGATCGATGATTGTATTACCCATTATTATTATTATTCTTTCTTTTCTTGGTTTTTTTTTTTTAATAGGAATATACCTATATACATGTATACGTTTTTGAAAAATTTAGATATACAGAAACGAAATAATGATTTGTTATTCGTTATATTACTTATTTCAATGTAAGTATCATAGTCACGTAAGTGTCCTCCGAGGGCATAAATAAAATGGGCGGTTCAAGAAATGGGCGGGGCCAAACACCCGGTTGGTTAACGAGCCGACCAACTGTTACACATCTTTTTAATTTGTTCTATGATACCTATTATGAATGTGATTAAAAATTTATTGCCATTTATTTTTCACTTATAGAAATTAATCTTGATGATCTTTAATTTTATCAAATTTTCAACAAAATTTTATTCATCTCTGATAAAATGATTAATTGTTATTGATTTATTCCATCGTATAAATTGGATTGCATATATACGTATACACATATATATGTATATATATATATATATATACCTCATAGAAAATGATTTGTTCAAATATTTGTATTAGTAAGTTATGAATTTCAAAAATGGTTTCAAAAAGAAGGAAATGGAAAATACATACATGTCATTCTTGATTTCTTGGAAGATAACTCCGTAGAAATACAAGTCGTCAAAGATCGATGTAGACGAAAAGTGAAGAAAAAAAAAGTGTAAAAAAGATTAAGAAAAAGAGAGAGAGAGAGAGAGAGAGAGAGAGAGAGAAAGAAATAGACAGAAAGGGGTAGAAAGAAAGTAAGAAGGTAAGAGAACAAAATACAGAGAATAAGAAGAAGAAGAAGAAAGAAAAGAATTAAGATAGATTAATGATAAAATAAAAAAGACAATTAAGAAAAAAGGACAACAAAATAGAATAAAGGAATAAAAGTTATTAAAAATAATAGAAAAATAAAACGCGGAAAGAAGAAGATCGAGAGAGAGAGAGAGAGAGAGAGAGAGAAAAGAAATAAAAAAAAATAGAAACAAAAAAAGAGAGAGAGAGAAAGACATACATAAAGGGAGAAAAAGTTCATCGACGACTATCGTAAAGGCAGGTCGTCGTCAGGCGTGACACGGACGATGAACGTTGAATTTTGATTGGACGAGAGCGCGCTCAGTTCGGCCAATAGTTTCGAAGAATTGCCTCGCGCCTCCACCTCTCATTCACGCCTCCAAGAAATAGGAAAGAAGACGAAAGAGAGAGAGACGTCAAGATCGACTCCGCATCGATAGATCTCGAGAGCGCCGAAAGTCCAGTCGTTCGAAAACACAACCGCGTTCGACTTCCTCGTCGTGTTTCTTCGTCTATCAATAAGGAAATACTATCCTTATCGTTATCGTCGCCGTTGATTGAAGAATAAACTTTTTTGTATATGTAAATATATACAACAAAAACAAATCTTCCAATTGTGCACTGAGTATAACAATATTGAAAGAGAGAAAGAGAGAGAGAGAAGGAGAGAAAAAAAAATAAATCGAATAAAAATTCGAATCGAAGTGAGATAGTTCTTTTTTTTGCGATAGTGTGAATCATCGAACGAAATTCATTATTATGTTTTGTTTTATTATCGCGCAGGCCTGAGATAGAGATATTAAATCAGTTACGTAGGAGGAAAGGGAAGAGAAAATTAAAAAAAAATAGAAAAAAAAATAAAGAAAAGAAAAGAAAATAGTAAAAAGAAAAGAAAAGTACTTGGTTAAATTAATTGGACGAGATCCGCCCAGCGGAGAAAATGTCCGACGCGAGTGCGTGAAATCGTGAGAATAGAGAAGTTTCGATGGATCAGAGCATGATAGTGACGTCGTTGCCGCGAGGAGGATCTCTGTCGGAGATCAGTCGGAGACAACATACAACGATGAAGAACGAGTCCGATGGTAACGTTCATGTGCATGGACAAGAAACGTCGCAGTCCGTCGGGCAATCGAGTTCTACGTTGGTTGGTACGCGTACTAGTTTGGGATTACACGGGAATCTATCGCAGAATCAAAATATGGATCAACTTATGTGCAATCCTTCGAGCACGGAGGTGGCACGTAAGCCAGGTGCACGTCGTCAAGAGAAACCACCATATTCCTACATAGCCCTTATAGTGATGGCGATACAATCGAGCCCAGGAAAGAGACTGACCCTCTCAGAAATTTATTCCTTCCTTCAACAACGTTTTCCATTCTTTCGTGGCGCTTATCAAGGCTGGAAAAATTCTGTTCGTCATAATTTAAGCTTGAACGAGTGTTTCATCAAATTACCAAAGGGTCTTGGTAGACCCGGAAAGGGTCATTATTGGACGATAGATCCCTCGACTGAGTATATGTTCGAGGAGGGTAGCTTTCGTCGTCGGCCACGAGGTTTCCGTCGCAAGTGTCAAGCTCTTAAACCCCAATACCCACAGTATTTCTCTGCCAGCGGACCTGTAGGGGTTCAGGCTGGTTACGATAATCTAACGGCGTCCGGTGGCATGGAATACGCGAACGGTTATCAAAATCAATATCAGAATTATCAGGAGTACGCTATGTATGGACCTGCGGCAGCAGTTTCCGCGGATTGGACCTATCCTGAGCCGAGTTATAAGACACCTCCTATAGCCGAGGTCACTTATAAGACAACCGAGGTCACTTATAAAACCGGCGAACCTTCGTCAGTTTATCGTAACGGCGAATTAGTTACGTTTAAGAGCGAACCCGGTTATGGCGTTGGAAGAAATCAGGATCAACTGAGTTCCGTTGCAGCTTACAGACCCATTGACGGATTTCAGCTGAAAGATCATCATCCGCAACATCATCAGGAAACAATATACAAGGACAACGAGGGTATGATGATCTACAAGTGTGCGGGTAATCCCACCGTGAACGCTCAGCCTACTACCGGACAAGACTATTACGTGGGTTACGGTGCTATTGGTGTCAACAATGCAGGCGTTGCAGCCACGGCTAACGTCAACGTCAATCTCGCCATGCAGGCGGTTCATGATCAAAACGGGAACGGTAGTCCCGCTGGAAACGTAGCTTCGCCGCACAGCTCTTGTCAGACACCTGTCACCGATCACGGTGAGTTTCAATTTTCCCGCCATTTTTAAATTCCCACAATTTTTCAAATACCTCGTCTTAAAGCGAGAATACGAACGTTATAAAATAAACACAATACGATTAGATTTCATCTGATATATTTTCTGACTTATGTTTCTAAGAAAAAGACGGAAAACAAAATAACAAATTTTTTAACGATATTAATTCGAGCTTTTCACTTACTTTTGGTTTTCTTTTAATCTATAATTCAAATTTCGCTTGTATTATTCGATAGAAATTTTATTCCTTTTTAACTGCAACTCGATGAAATGCAAAGTGATCTGCCATAATATTGACAAAGAATCAACGCTCGTTCCTCGATACGATTTAGCGAATTAGTGAAACAAAATCATTCATAATAAGACAATACTCCACATAACTTATCTACTTATTTACTTATTAATATATCGAATATCTTGACAATTTTTGGGACGAAATAAATCGATGAGTTGAAATAAAACAATAAAACGTTAACAACGTCGATGAAAAAAATAACCACTTCTATTTATTCATTTCTAATTTGAAGAAATTCAATGAATGATCCCGACTTTCTTCGTTTTCTTACATTGACACGGTTTTTCTGTTTGAATCCGGCATGATGTTGAAAAAAATTTTGTCGAGGAATATCAATTGACACAATAACATTAATAGACATCGATAGGACCAAGCTCGGCATCAGTTGCAAAATCATTTGATTGCATGAAGCATTGTGTGATTCGACATGAAATGTGAATAAAACGTTATTGATCTTGCATAAAACACAAACGATTAATTCTCGAATCCTAATTGAGATACTTTTACATAGTATCGCCGGTCGCTGGTTGCGAACAAGTACATGTTCAAACTTCTTTTGAATTATTGTAAATCGCGAGGAAAACATTAGCTCGTGGCGATCGTGTTGTCGTTTTGGGGCCATCTGGAAGACCGGAGACAGTTTACGAGCTCATGGCCGCGCCCGGCGCCAGAATCCGTAATACGAGACTCAAGAACGCGTCTTTTAACGCATACCTACCTACCTCGGACCATTCTGGGATTCACGAGCCATCGAGTCTGCTCGAGCATGTCTATCTTCCCTTCGAGACACCCTTACCTTCCCTTTAACCTTTTACGATAATTTATTCGACTATGTTGAAAAAATAAAGGGCACGATTTAAAGTAGAAAGTTAATCAAAAAAGAAAGAAAAACGGAGGAAAAAAGGAAACTAGAAGATTGGACGATAAATTAGAAACTATTTTGAAAAAAGAAAAATTATTAATGAATAAATAAGAGAAAATAAATGAGATTGATATGAAAATTTATAATATACATCGGAAGGATTAACACGTTGTCCTCGTGGTACTTCTCGTTTGATTCGTATTTTATCGAATCGAATGGCTCTTTATAAGGATCGGCTATCGGTTAGGTCTGTTATATTTTTCAAATATACGTGAAAAGAAACGAATCACTTTATCCCTTATCAATTATAGATTATCTATATAATTATTTGAATATTCAGAGAATATCTAAAAACAATTATAATGCGATGTGCCATTGATCAAAGAACCGAAAAAAATAGATTAGATTAAAAAATAGAAAGTAAGAAAGTATATTAGATGTTTAAGTAAAAAAACGAAATACAAAAATTTTCCTTAGATTCTATACAATTGTTGTCAAATCCTTTATAGAAGGAATTGTTCGAAGCCATATTCGAATAATATACCGCAACTATATTCATTTGAAATTTTTACGTATTGCACGTTGTATCGAAATTTCGATTGATTAATTAATTATTCGACAATTATCTTCATCGCTCATCGACTAATTCATGACGCACTCATAGATACCAATCATTTGCCGATTCTCCGGAAAGGATTAAAAATGAAAGTGAAAGGAAGGAGAGAATTAAAGATTGACATTCGGTGAAAAGCGTCACAGAATCGTAAGAGTTGACAGGACCTATTAGCCGAGATGACGCTTTGCCGTCACACGCCCAGATGCAGCCCGTAACTCGTAAGATAGTAATTCTTCGCTTGTAAGCTAACACGTGTAACGTCGGAACTCGCGACACGCCCTCCACCTCGCATTTGCTTCCTTCTATGACACCCCGTGGAAATATCAATTTCTTGTGTCTCTTCAGGGGGAAAAGAAATACTTCTGACATTGTAAAACAGTTCAAACTTCTGACATTGTTCACAATATTCATATATTCAATAATATAATACTTAAATGAAAAATCTATTTCTTAGCGTATGTCGTAATTTAAAATTTATTACAAATTTGTGAAAATGTATTATATAAAATAAGCAATTTAAATTATTAATATAATTTACTAATATTATTACTAATAAATTACTAATATAATTTAAAATTTATTACAAATTTGTAAAAAAATATTGTATACATATATACACATCTTTTTTACGAATATATATATATATATATATATATATATATATATATATATATATATATAAGTAATCAAAATAGATTTTATATCACGAACGCTTTGTGTACTTAAGTTTGAAGATAACTTACCATATTAATAATAATTGTTTTCGTTTGGCGATTAAAATACGATAAATAAAAAACGAAAATTAATATCCACTCGTCGTTTTAATGCATAATACAAAACGATAAGCCAAAACAAAAAAAAAAAAGAAAGGAAAATCTCATGAATTTCCACCACTACGAATCCGTAAGACGCGTAAACTTTTTGCCACGTGCAATTAGTAGAGTCGCGTGCTGCTTGTATGTAAGAGCAAGAGAATGAGAGAGAGAAAGAGAGAGAGAGAGAGCCTCAAATCGTGGCCACGCTTGTAAACATTTACAAAGCGCGATAAACAAGACGTTACTCTAATATACGTTCCACTTACGAGAAACGAAGTAGTAGCCGAAGGCAGTATTCGTGTAAACGGCTTTTTAACTCGTCAAAGAGTAAGGTCGAGAGAGTAGGGAGTTAAAATTTAATGATACTTCAGATCGGTAGGATCGAAACAAACAAAGGGTGAGCGTAATCGTCCGATTATACAATCTTTTGCGTCATACTTATGAACATAAGGATCGGTGGATGTATTGTTCTCATTCAGATTCATCATTTCTCTCTCTCTCTCTCTCTCTCTTTCTCTTCCTCTTTCTATCTCTATCTCTGTCCCTCTTGCTTATGTGATAAGTGCAATCTATTCCTCCTCTATCTTGATATCCTGTAAATCGTCGACAGTGTGTAAACTCGCCACCCACGCATTTACCACCCTTCTATCTTATCCCTACTTCACCCTAAAGCTATATCCTCCCATCTCATTTCCGTCAGTCACCGAAGTGTAAACGAGATCAATCTGCAGCCAGGGATGTTTTCTTTTGTTTTTTCTTTTTTCTTTTTCTTCTTCTTTTAATTTTTTTTCTTTTTCCTTTTCTTTTCTCTTCCTCTTCCCCTTGCTTTTCCCTCACCCCCTGTTCTTCCTCTTCTTCTTCTTATTCTTCAACTTCTTCCCCGGTCTTGGTATATTTCTGGCTGCATCTTCTCTCTCTCTCTCTCTCTCTCTCTCTCTCTTTCTCTCTCTCTCGGTCTCTCTCTACTCTCGACATTATTCTCGTTGTGTTACCACGAATACCGTGCCGGTATTCGAGCAGAAACAGGCTACTGTATCCGTCTTTTACAACAGCACTGTTTCTCGATCGCCTTCGACGCGTACGTAAAAAAAAAATTGGCGACGAGCACGTTGGTCCACGGCCAGAGAGACTCGAGCAGCCTTCTTCGCAGAGAGTTAAAGAGAGAAAGAGAGTGAATGAGAGTGAGAGTGAGTGAATAAGAGTGAGAGTGAAAGAGAGAGAGAGATAGAGAGAGAGAGAGAGAGATGGAGAGAGAGAGAGAGAGAGAGAAATAGAGAGAGGGAGAAAGAAAGAGTGATTTTCACCGTGCCATCGAAAGACCACACACGACGCCGTTTTGAAGCTTATGCTAGAGTTGATGCTACTCTTCTGATGGTATCTTCTGCTATAGAGACTCGAAGATAAGACGTGTATCGTCCTTAACCCTTTCAAAGTGTTCGATACTCGGCTCCGATTGTTTTCTAAGGTTTTTTATGCAACCCGAATTATTTTGCATTTATTCAAGAGATATATGTAAAATAGATAATGCTAATCATTATTATGCATTGTTATATAGATAATGTTAGTAATTTAGATGAACGATTTATAATAATGAATGTCTTCTCGCGAAGACAATTGGAACGTGTACAGTTATTAAAATAATAATTTTAATTGTCTATCAGTATTATCTAATACAGTATTTGGTGTGTAATATTCTTTTTATTTATTTATATTCTTCTTCTTTTTTTTTTTTTAATAGTTTACGAAGAGCAGATACAGACACAATGAATCAAAAAAAGAATATATATAGTGAAGCTATGTAAACAAATTTATTTGTGGAAAACGATATTATACGATAGTTATATGAATCATGATATTTGTTGTTGCGAGTTATTATTAAAAAAGGTTTGAAAAATACTTATTAAATGTACGAATTTTATCGTGTAATCAGGAAAAATGACTTAAATAAATATCTCGTCTTTTCACATATTATATTAACGTTCGAGCTCTACGATAGGTATATCAGTCTCGTTTCTTCCAGAATTTGCGTGTATTTCGTTTTTCTTTTTTTGCTTTGTTTTTTTTTTTTTTTTTTTTTTTTTAACGAAGAAATAAAAGGAGGGCAAAATCGAGCGAAAAAGAACGAGAGAACGAAGAAGCAGCGAGCTCGAGACACGAGTGAAGTGGTCACTTGAGGCTTGAGACTACTTGAGAGCTGCCGGGATTTATCGTACCTATACAAGAACCGACCGATTTCTATCGTTGGAGAGAACTTTTTCTTCTTTTCCTTGGATTTGTTCTTCCTTGCATCTTCGTAGCGTCATGTGTGGTCTCAAACTACGAAAAATATATCGAATTTTTTTCTTGTAACAATGCATTATCAAATTTATCGTTCACATATATACTTATCGAATGATAACAATTCGTAGGACGTTCGGTACAAATTAAAAAGAAAAAAGAACATGAAATAATATTTCGTTATTGGAATGATTAGAATCGTTGAAATGTTAAGCAAAAAAGTCATGTTAAAAAGTGGTATTCTTTTGAGAATAATTCATGCATAAAAATAAAAGTTTATTACTTAGTATCTAGGTGAATCTCTTTAGCAATTATCTATTCCCAATGAGTTGGTAATATAATTTGATTTTAATATCTTCAAAAAATCGTTTTTCATGTCTGTTACAGGATTGAAAATGCAATGCTCGAACTCAAGTTCAAATAGTTCTGGAGGTAGCATAATCGATAGAAAGCCTTCGTACTTCGGTCATCCAACGGGTACTGTGAGCTTGAGTTCATTGAGTTCTTTGAGTTCTTTGAACTTAAGTAACATCGGTAGTCTGAGCATAACGAATGTGCCAAACGTAGCCGTTTCTTCGAGCCTCCATCATGCCAACACACCGCCTCCGCCGCCGCCGCCACCGCCGCCGACGACGACGACGCCAACGACGACGCCGACGACGCCGACATCGACGATGTATTACGATCAGATAAAGTACAATATGTGAAAAAGTGACAAAGTTAGACTTTTGAGAAAGGAAAAGGCAAAACAAAAAGAAAAAAACAAAAGAAAGGGAGAAAAACTTTACGTCCAAAATCATCTAAAGAAAATTATCTTAGCTCGTTGATAACGATGATAACGATAATGATGATGATGTTGATGATGATAACGACGAATGATGACGACGATCATGATCGTCTCAACACGACGACATACTTCTTCAATTTGACTTTGACGATTGTCCGCCTAGAGGTATTATAATATGTATATGTATTTATGATTTATCATTAAATACCGTTGTTAATTTAAGGATAAACGTTGTCGAGCGAAATCTGTAGAATTTAAATATCTCATTCATTGAAAAAAAAAAAAAACAAGGGGAATGGAGGAAAGAAGAAAGCAAAGGGGGGGGGGGAAGAAAATGAAAAAAAAGAAAAAAGGGAAAAAAAAGAAAATAACAAAAACAAACTGGAGTATTGTTCGTTTATTGATCATATGACGTCAGCCGGTATCCCAGTAAATTCTATAAGCGCGGATGACGTACTTACTTATTCGCCCCCTTCGAACGCGGTGATCGAGTGTGAATATCCGAGAGAACGACGTCAGGACTCGTTGGTTTTGTGGCAACGATAAGAACTCGACAGAGATTGGGAGTTAATTACGCGGTAAGACATTGGATAGGAAAAATGGATAATGCGATTCCGCGTAAGACAAGAGGTGAAGTCAAGACGTACGCTTCGTCTGAAAAACCATGGTGACTCTCTATATTTTTTTTTCTTTTCTATTGTTTTCTTTTCTTTTTTTTTTATTATTGATGACACAAAATATTGATTATACGAAATTAATGTCATGTCGAAATTAAAGATCAATCGAATATTGCAAATATAAAATATAGTTGTGATTCATTAGCACGATCGCTTGTTGATAATTTTCATTTTAACTAGATAAATTGGATTTCTTAATTAAATATTTCTTTTCTTTTTTTCTCTCGTTTTATTACAATCCTCATATTGGGTCCTCAGATAAAGTTCGAGATATTTGAAATGTTATATAATTAATAGATAACAAATAATCTCTCTCTTCCTCTCTTTCTCTCTAATTTTATTAGATAACATAATTTCTTTCAATAATAACTATTAAATATATCTGTTATCTCGAATAATCTAATTTGCTGAAAATCAAGTCACGTGAATAGCTAAAGTGTCTAAGTGATATGATAGCTAATATAAATTACGTTTATGGGTAGGTATGTTATAATCTAGTAGAACTGGCCTTCTATATACAACATATAATGAATATCTTATCTCTTTTGTAGTATATACATTGATTTATTTCTTTCGATTATATTTTATATATATAATTTTTTCCCTGAGCTTTTAAATAAGTTTATAGCTAAAAATATTTTCCCATATTTAGAACGATCGAAAAGTCATACAGTTCTCTTAAGTAAATTTAAGTTTTATCAAAAAAAAAAAAAAAAAAAAAAAAAGTTCGATCGTGCCTATTCTACTACATTTTCCTTATTACATAAATCTTCTTTACACATCTTTCATGTTCCCACGCGCTAACTTTTTCATTGAATATTTTTAAAAAGAAAGAGGAAAAGAAGGAAAGAGAAAAAAGGAAGAAGAAGAAAATACTTGAAGTAGAGAACCATATAACAGCTCACACACTAAAGATAATGGGAACGTAAGCGATAGCAACATGTTGCTGGCAGTCTTCATCGGGACGGTTTGTCTCGTCCAACCTAGTCATAAAAATGAGGATGGTATATATCGTCGGGTCTTTTCCAAAATAAAAAATCAGAAGTTTGCTACCTATTCAAGTAATATGGACTCCCTTTCGAATATCGCGTTACCATGTGTTCAAACACCCTTTTTGCCTTCCGAAATGCACGTTCTTACGAATCATGTGAGCGTGCGGCCCTTTTTGTTTCGCAGAAACGCGGCTTGATAATCGATATCGTCACCGTCCAAAAATAACGTTGACATCTGATCTTAATTTCGTTATCGCGACCGAGAGGAACACCAAGTTAGATTAATCGGATTGGTCATCCTGTAACCGATAAAAAGCAAAAAAAAAGAAAAAAGAAAAAGAAACATTATCATGTTAGCGGTTAGTTTGACTCTCTCATTGTTCTTTTCAGCTTATGAGTGGAAATCCGGATAATACAATGTAAGTATGTAGGTATGTAGATAGGATTATCTATGGAATAAATATTTATTACCGTCAATAAATAAACATATATACATATATATACATATATGTATATATATATATATATACATATATATATATGTATATATATGTGTATATATATATATACGTATATCAATAAAGAAACAATTATATTAATTGCTTAATAACTGACAATTAGAATTTTAATATAATATAATAAACAAATTAGGTATAGATGGTATAGAAATGATTATTAATTTGCAATACAGTGGTATATATTAAATTTCGGTAATGTGCTATATCGCATTCGTTACTGAAATATCAAAATAATTTTATTTTATTAGCTTTAATAAAGATAAAAGTTACTTAAAATGATTTTCTATATGTAAAGGTAGAAGACTGATTTTAATGAAGAATTATCGTCGATAATTCTTTTCTATAAAAATTAATCAAACGAATTTTATCTTATGACTATCTCAAAGGATTCATTTTTTTTACATTTATTTAATACGCAATGACCTCGAAATTATTGAAAAAAGGTGAGTACGTGGCCTGTTAGATGCGAAAGAAAAAAGATCGTCCACCGATCACTTTTTTCATCGAATCGAGTTAGGAAACTAAGTGGAACGATTGCTTATACTATAAATTAGAGAACGTTCGCAATGTGTATGATGAAGAGAACATATATGGTGTCGGCTTACAAGAAACAGATTCGCAACCGACATTAATTTCGAGATGAGATTTTTCTTCTTGATCAGCTAGGCACAAAGAGACGAGTGATATAATCGTATTTCCCCTTTAAATTTTTCATTCGGAAAATTTGTTATATAAAGATCAAACAAAACTAACTCGTATCCAACGGCTGTTTTTACAATAACTTTATATAAATATATATATATATATATATATATTTTATTTACATAAAACTTGATACATATCTTATAGATATATGTTTGTCAATAGTTATTACTAATATGATAGTCTTACAATTAATATACGTAGATAGATATCTAGTTTCATTGCACTTTTCTTTCGAGGATTATACACTTCCAATCCATTGAGATTTTCTTTTATTCTTGTATATATTATTTTATCTAATTATAATTAAGATATGCACTCTCACTTTTTTCTAATAATTTGAAAGTTGCTTCCTCATCAAGAAAAAATTGTGATGCGTCGTTCTAAAATATTTAATGGTAATAAAATGACAATCAAATTAATAGAAAATTAAAAGGATAGATAATATCAAAATTAAATAAAAATTATCTAATATGATAAATTAAATTATAATGACGACTTACACAATTTTGTATTTTAATAATTGTATAAGTTGATGCATGTGAAATACTTGTGATCGGTTAACAGTTATCAATGTAAAATTTTCAACCCATGCATATAAAAGATCGATATTATTTGAAGAAGAACAAAATAGTATATATGTATCGAAAGGAGAACGAATTAATATTTAATTACAATAAGTTAGAGATTAAGAAAGATACCATTCTTAAAATTAATATCTTGGAGATATTTTAATTTTAATTTCTTTGTTATATATGAGGAGCCTTTCGTTCGTAAAGTTGATTAATTCCATAAAAACAAAAACTAAAAATAAAAATAATTGATAAAGTTATAGATCTACATTGTGCATTATTTGTTATTCAACTGTCATAAAAATTTTAATTATGTAACGACGTTAAATGTAATTATGAAGAAAATATATTTTAAGTAAAAAAAGTTACGCATCGATCAATCGGCTCATGTAATTTCACGTTGCTAAAAAATTAAAAACGTCACGTCAATAGTATTGATGATATGCTAAGGTAAAAAGGTCAAAAGGAATTTTTTCAAAACAAAGAGTAGGATTCCTAAAAAAAAAAAAAAAAGAAACATTGAGAAACTTTTTGACGTAAATGAAAATAAAAAATAATATCGGATACGAACTAAAAGTTTAATAATACATCCTACTTATGTATCCTTCGATCAGTGAACAAGAGAGCTAGCAGAGATTTCTTTTTTTTTTCGTACGACGATATTCGATTTAATGCAACTCCTTCCTTGTAAGCCGTCGTTCGAAATGCACGACCGACCATACAACGCGTTATGTGCACGAGGTGCAAGAGAAGTCACTCAATGAGCCTGACGACAGCTACATCACTGTCTTTAAGTGGGCTTCTTTCAGATCGGATAGAATAGGAGAGGACAGAATAGGAGGTTGGTCGGATTGGATCGGATTTTTGCTCGTCGATTTCCAAAGAAACAAAAATGCGAGACGTGAACTTTTATTTCATGGGCTTTCTTTTTCTTTTTCTACGAAAACGCAATTTCGAGAAAAGTATGAAAAGCAGAACCGATAACGTCGATATATTTCTAGGAAGTTCCGTTGGGTGAATTTTTAAAATAGCTGACTTCCAAAGAGTCTGTTAGATGACTGCATTATTTCAAGGTGTTTTCGCAGCGGCATACGTGAGAGAGGACGATGTATGGTTGAAGAAGAAGAAGAGGGAAAAAACAGAGAGAAAGAGAGGAATAGAGAGAGAGAGAGAGAGAGAGAGAGAGAGAGAGAGAGAAAGAGAGAGAGAAAGAGATGTGAGGAGATTAGTTGATGAGAAAGAGAGAGAGAGAGAGATCGCTCTAAAATAATAAACTGATCTCGATGATGTGGTACTCTTAGACGAAATCAAATTACATCCTTCATGTGATTTACATTATACAGGCACGCAGTTTTAAAAAAAAAGTAATTTTAAGTTCATCGACTTGTTATAAAAGTTAGTTAGCAAAATAAAAAAAAAGTAACGAAAGTCCTTTTATTTAAGTTCCTTGTATGATAACATGTACGTATGCGAATGTAACACATAATCCTTCGATAAAAATTACATCGATATCAACTGGAAATTATATTAAAGGTAAGTACTCTCCTTGGACATGATTGGTCCGCATTGCGCATGTGCACGAAAAGCGCCGTGCGGACATTATTAACGAATCGTTTTAGCGGTAGCGATAAATCCGTGCTTTTCATTACTAATTTTTGTCAAAAGAATCTTTTTACTGTTACGTTGATATTTGCTAATGGAGCAAATACTATTGAAGCTTCTCGTAGCCGATAATGCTACTATACAAGAGGTATGAATATATCAATTGACAAGATGTCAATTAATTTTAATATATCTAAAAACACTGTAAAAACACGTGTTAATTTCTAAGTATGGTAATTTTCTAAGATTTATCATATATTGATATTAATTATTTGTTTTAAAACACATTTTTCTTCTTATATAAAAAAAATTTTGCTAGGTGAAAGTTGTATGATTTCATTAGAAAAAAAATTGAATGTACTTAACCTTTTCTTTCTAGTAACTATAAATTATATATCTTAATAAGTATCTATGTAAGTATTCTTGTAAAGTATTTCCTGAAATTGAAAATAATTGTATTCGGAAAAGGTTATATAACCTATAAGTCATCCTAAGGAATACTGGTAACATAAAGTATCTATTTCATGTACCTTAAATTTCTTATATATAGGGCACTGCAGAACTTCGAAAAGCATTCAAGAAACCTGAAAGTACACCTGCTTTATGCCAACTCGTTGTATCTTCTGCAAACCCACAAGTATGTAATATTGTATTTTTGTTTATCTTAAGTATATTAGCATATTCATTGGAGTTGACAAATATTATATACAACAAATATCTTTAGATCAGGCAATATGCAGCAGTTTTACTTCGAAAGCGTTATAACAAAGGAAAACATTGGACAGAATTACCAGAGAATATACGTACTGATTTCAAAGGAATGATTCTACCAGTAAGTATATATCGTTATTTTTAATTAAAAATTATATTCCATATTTAATCAAGTTAATGGAATATTTGTTCAATTCTCGATTACTCTTTTACTTAGGCACTATGTAATGAACCAGAAAAATTCGTAAAAAATGCTATAGTTCAATTGATAGGTATTATAGTTAAACATGAACTACCTAATAACGATTGGCCAGAAGTTTTGCGGTTTGTACAGCAATTAGTTACAAGTGAGAATTCATTTGACAAAGAGGTAATTATCATTTTCTTGGTGTTTAATGAACTTAGTGTTTAATAAACTTGTTTTATTGATAAAAGACATTTAATTATAGTTAGGTATGTATACATTGGCAACTATGACAGAGATAGCACCAAGTGCATATTTCGTTTATGCAGAATCAGTTGTCATTCTTCTTTCTCAAACGCTAAGTAATCTTCAAGATTTAGGAAATCCTATTGCATACTATGTCATACAAACATTACAAAATTTAATTCCTTTGGTTGAAGGTAATCAGAATGTACGTACAAAATAGATTATTTTATATATGTTATTTTATACATTATTATTATTATTACATAGACATTCGAATCTGTAACCATAGATGATAATTGTGCTTTTAGATGATAAATGCCTATCAACGTATGATGCCACAGGTAATGGCAACGATACAAGCATTAGCAGCAGTTGACGAAGATAAAGCTACGACATGTTTTGAATTATTAGATGAGTTATGCGAAAATGAAATTAGCGTAATAGCACCACATGTAAAGCCACTTATTAATATGTGCCTCGCTATTGCCAGTAATAAATCTTCATCGGACCCTCTTCGAGTTAAAGCAATCAGCTTTATTGGCTGGCTTGCAAGAACTAAAAAAAAGGCCCTTGTTAAACACAAATTGGTCGAACCAATTATTGGTAGGAACGGATCCATATATATATATATATATATATATATATATATATATATATATATATATATATCCAACTTTTTCCTTTTATATCATAGACTAATACATTTATTTATAGATACATTGTTTACACTTATGTCATCTCGTCCTGATGATGATAACGAGGAAGTCTACTTCAGCGGAGAAAATGAAGATAATACACCTATTACTTGTGCAACTCAAACATTAGATACATTAGCATTGCATTTGCCTCCTGAAAAACTAATTCCACATTTGGTATGGATATGCAATTATTTAATACAAAATCTTAATACAAGTATAAAGATTACAAATAAAAATGTTCCTATTTTTCTTCTCTTATAGTTGAAACACATTGAACCAAGTCTTCAAGGCTCTGATATTTATGCAAAAAAATCATCACATTTAGTTATGGCGGTACTTGCTGAAGGTTGTTCCGAGCATATTCGTACCAAGTATTTAGAATCTTTTTTGCGTTGCATTTGTCAAGGAATAACCGATCCTGCACCTGTCGTACGAAATGCTGCTCTTTTTGCTCTCGGACAATTTTCCGAACATTTACAACCAGATATATCCCAGTATTCATCTGAACTATTACCTGTGTTGTTCGAATATTTTGGTCAAGTATGTTCCCTCATCAGACAAGAGAAAAAAGAACCGCCGTCGATCGATCGAATGTTTTACGCTCTTGAAATGTTCTGTGAAAATTTAAATGAAAGTTTGTTACCATATTTACCTACTTTGATGGAAAGACTTTTTGAAATTTTAAGCGCAGAAACTTCGGTTCACGTAAAAGAATTATCACTTAGTGCCATTGGCTCAGCAGCCTATGCTAGTAAGGAACACATGTTGCCTTATTTTGAAAAAATTATTTCTATTCTTAATGGTTACCTTACGGAAAAACAAACAAACGAAACTATGTGTCTTCAAATTCAAGCTGTTGGTTGGTTTAAAAGTCATATTACGTAAAGCTTTATGATGTATGATATCAAATTATTGCAGATATTATAATATAATATGTAGCACGTATTATTTAAATTACAGATACTCTTGGAGTAATTGCTAGAACGATAGGGGATGAGCATTTTGCACCTCTCGCTACTAGATCTCTTGAATTTGGATTGAAATTATTGAAGGAAACCGAAGATCCAGATTTGCGAAAATCCATTTACGGCTTATTTGCTTCGATTAGTACAGTTATGAAGAAAGAAATAGCTATGGCATTGCCTCAAATTGTCGAATATGCAATAAACAGTATACAAAGTTCTGAAGGTATAGTGGTAAGTATATTTTGATGTATGCATCAATGTTTAAATCTATCGTCAAGTATCGTATACTTTTCGCAGCCTCACTTTAAAGAAGATGAAACAACTGCTTTTCCGATATATGAGGATCTTAGCGATGAGAATGATGATGAAGAAGATATAGAAAACACGGACAATGAAGAAGATGGGGATGACGACGATGTGGCAGGTTATAGTGTAGAAAATGCTTATATTGAAGAAAAAGAAGAGGCAATCGTGGCACTCAAAGAGATTGCACAATATACGGAGTAAGATTTTGATACTTTATATTGATAAATTGCTTTGTAAACTTGCTTAATTCTTATATCTATTTAATAACTTAAATATATTATATATTATATTTGACAAATTTTGAAAAACGTGACATTTCAAGAGATTTTGAAATTTCTTTTGCTATAGGGAAGCATTTTTGCCATATCTTGAGAAATCATTCGAAGAGGTCTTTAAATTAATTAATTATCCTCAAGAAGATATTCGAAAGGCAGCTATAGAGGCTTTGTTGCAATTTTGTATTAACTTCTCCAAGATTAATTCTAATGAAGGCAGACAGTCACTATTTAAGGCTCTGTCAGTTTTTGTTCCAAAACTATCAGAATTGATAAGATTAGACGATGAGAGAACAGTAGCCATGTGTGGATTGGATGCATATTCGGAGCTGCTTAAAGAAATAAAATCTGATGTTGTTATTGGCGAAGGTCATAAATATGCTATTATGAATTGCATAACGGATATTATGTCAGGTATAGTGAATTTTATAAATGTAATGTCTTGTAATGTTGTCTTTAGAATTATAATGCGATGTCATTCTTATGATTTTTATTTTTAAAGGTAAGACTAAATGTCAAGATCAAGAAGAAGGAGAGGGCGTAGAGATCGAGGCAGAACAAGACGAACTGTTAGTCGAATGTGCAGGTGATGTACTTTCGAATCTTGGAAAAGCCATTTCTTCTGAAGACTTTGCTCTTTACTTTCAAGTAGTCTTACCAATGCTTATAGAAAGATCGGTGAGTCTCTGCTGCATGTTTTGTTATAATTTTTTATTAATTTTTAATACAATTTAATTTCTCTTTTTCTATAGAAAAAAAATAAATCCGATGCGCAAAGATCTTTTGCAGTTGGTATGATTTCCGAATGTTTTTCCGGACTTGAACATGCTGTAACCGCCTTTGTACCGCAACTTCTTCCTACATTCTTGAAGTTTACTAATGACTCTAATGCTGATGTTCGTAATAATGCAATATTTGGAATCGGTGAACTTGCCTTCCATGGTAAAGATGCTGTTTATTCGTATCCTTTTAATAAATTTTAATAAACTTCGTTCTTTACATTTTAACTACATTGTACCATTATATATTTGTATGTTTATATATATATATATATATATAATATTCCTTCATTATTAATATCATAGCCACTATCCTGACATTTTACAAGTGTTATCAAGTGCTATTGCTAAAGAGTCGCACGTAGGTGCTCGAGATAACGTTGTAGGTGCAATAGCACGATTGATTATTGTGAATTATGGAATTTTGCCATTGGACCAAGTTTTTCCGGTGTTCGTCAGTCAATTACCATTGAAAGAAGATTTTCAAGAAAATAAGGCTGTCTTTAGAAGTATTTTAACCTTATATCAGGCCGGTCATAATATATTACAACCTCACATGCGTCCGTTACTTCAAGTTGCAATCAGCGTGCTCCAAGAAGGAAAGACTACCGACGATGGTACATTTTAATAACTTATTATATTAATAAATAATAATTTATTAATATTATTATATAATAGTCATGCATACATATATATATATATATATATATATATATATATATATATTGATATGCATACATATATATATATATATATATATTGATATGCATACATATATATATATATATATATATATATATATATATATATATATATATATATATATATTGATAAATGGAATTCACATAACTCTAATATTATTACTTGTCATTAATCATTATCGTTATTTTTTCTTAAAACAGAAGCAAAAAGCCTTGTAATGGAATTTGTACGATCTGCCCAACGAGATTTCCCGAATGATTGGAATTCTGTCTACACCGAATTACCACCAGAGATAGCTACAAATATTCAACAGATGTTTTCCTAAGTTATATTTCAATTACATTCAAATCTTCACTTGATTAACATAAACTTAAGGCATTATGCACGAAATACACACTTTGTTTTCGCAAATTAGTATCGTTTTAAGACTTAGACGCAATGTTTACAAATCTCTTCAATTTACATTTACGATCATAGTGACTTAATCATCTTATAAATTTATTATTAGAACAATCGTAAAGCGAATATGGCCAGATTTTACAATAATAGTAATATAGCTTTTCTTTTTTCTTTCTTTTCTTTTTTTTTTTTTTTGCCCTTTTTTAAGTCCACTAGTTGCTATTGTATTGTCGATACAATATAGAAAATAACATTGAAATATTTTGTATCTTAAAGAGAAATATTATATTATATCTGTCAAATGAAATTTCGGCATCGAGTAACGTCGTTTATTTGTTTTTCTATCTTCCGAAGTAAAGGTGCTATTATTCTAAGATAAAATTTACATTATAAAATGAATCAAATGAAACAATTCAATAAACGTATATTGGAAGAGCAGGAACGTTAGAGGCGTTATTACGATAAATTTTGCATTATATTTGTCTATAATCAAAACGTATTCAATAAAGAGAGCAGTACTCTATAATGCATAAACGTATAAATACACACACATAGACAGACACACGTACACATAATACTCGTAAATGTATAATTCGACGAATAAAGACGTTAGATTGGGTGCTTGTTATAAATTTAATTGTCCGTTTTCATACAAGATTTCATAATGTTCTACTTGAAGAAATTATTCACACGATTACTTCAAAATGAATCATATTTGTATACGATTATCTATATATATATATATATATATATATATATATATATATATATATATATATATATATATATATTACACATATCTCCGTGGACATATACATACACGATTTTGAGATGCTATCGATTTTTTATCATCAGGGAAAGATAACCCGTTCTCCTATTCAGTTGATTCTTCCAAGTCATACCGAGATCATTCGCCTTTGACGTTAACGAAAAAGCTCATAAATAAGTGTTCGATATCGTGTGTTATTTGCGTACTTGTTAAATAAATTTCATCACAATTACGTCCATTAATCATACGAGTTTGCAGTGAAAGTAAATAAATGAAAAGAACATATATATGTTCGATCTTTAGATCGAGAACGAAAAGTATTGAAGGACGATCTGTATGTTAAAAAAGATTCCTATCTTACCGACAAGGATAATCGATCGTGTCGTATCGCGATGATCGAGAAAAAAATTTTCAAAGCATCGTTCTAAGAAATAATATATGACGTTCATCGTTTCTAGAGAAAGAGAGAGAGGACAAAATAAAAAGAAGAAAGAAATAATGAAAAACTTCATCATATCGTATCAATTGAATCGATATCGGTGCTGTTCGTCGATGAGATTAGTCATCGCATCGAGCAGCGCGTCCTTGAAAATTCCGGCATGACTCGAATGAAAAAGACGTCGCGTCGTAGGTGTATGTCGAGGACGATGGGAAATATAACGAGGAAAGGAAGGACAAGAAGCAACGTACGTTAGTCGATTTTTTTAAATTGAAGAGACCAAATTTTCCTTTCTTTTACGTTACTCAAATAATATTGCAAACATTTATATAATATATTTCGACGAAAATTACGTTCCGTTTACAAAAACAAAAAAAAAAGAAAAGAAAAGAAAATTATAAGAGAAATGTAATATCATATTTTGCGATTAATCTTTTTACGAAGGAAAAAATATACAGGAAGGAAGAATTTCTAGGCTGTCGTCATCACGATTATTTATTATTATTATTTTAATTATCGTTATAATAGGATACAAACGATGTGATAACTACGACATGGTCTATAATCGTATCATGTAGTTTCTAAATGTTTGGAAGATCGTTAAAAAGAAAAAAAAGAAACGAAAAGAAATAAGTTCTAAAAAATAATGTCATTAATGTTTTGTAAAGCGATATATAGGCGTTTTCGATTTTAAAATCTAATTTATTACCATCGGAAGAGTCTTGACAAAAGTACATATTACGTCCATTAAATGTCAAAGTCGTCATAAATCTTGCACGCATTGAATTATACGAAGAAAAAAAAAAAAGAAACATGGAATATATTATGCGAATCTAAAACGTTTTGGGTTTACATTTTAAACGCAAACATTTTTTCTAATTGAGAATTAATAAAGAAACGAATTAATAAAGAAATAATTTCTTTTCGATCCGAACAGAATGAATTATTTAATAAATATGAAAATAGAAAACGATTGGATACGAGTAAGAAAAAAAGAATAATAAAAGGAAATTCTAGTGTGACGATATAATTGATTATTGAAATGATACAGAAAAAGAGAAGGTGCGTTCACTTCTAATTTCTAAAAGAATCGACGGACTACGTACATACAATTATCAGACCCCGTTAGCCGGGGGCGTTCCTTTGGTTCACACCTGTCGGACTAGTAGAGGCCACCGCTCTAACAAGATATCGAGCTAGCACATATTCCAATGGAAAGTTTCGTTTCGATGAGAACGCTTAGTCGACCGTTCGGGATAGTCCGGAACGCCACGCGACGGTGTTCGATTGCGTTTCGGCGGCATCGTTCGTCGATCATCGTCATTCCGGTTAGTACAATTTCTTCACATCGTACAATTTATTTGATTTAAAAAGATTACAGAGAAGGATCGTGTCATCGATCAATCGTTTCCCGTAAAATAAAAACTTTAATTAATTAATAATAAATCTCTAAAGAAAAAACGAGAAAAATAGTGATAAACGCGTCGGTGTGATATCGACCAATTTTTAACCTATATGTTGGATAAATAAATAGTTTCTTTATTGTCATTTTCTTTCTTTTCTTTTCTTTTCTTTTTTTTTTCCATTGACGTTCGCAACTTACGATTCTACCAATCGGCGCACGGCAAAACTAATGCAACACGTACCACTTTGTCATCGAGAAGAGAAACGCCAAGAAATCGCGATCGATCCTTTGAAAATCCAACTCGTACTTTGACCGTTTAATCCTAACACGATTAATTAGCATTTTTCTAACGTTTCTTCGAGGCTACGATAAACGTATCGAAGTCGATGATAATAAATACCAACATCTATCGTATGTAAGTTACCTCGAACAGATTTATATATATGCACACATACGCTTTTCTTTTCTTCCTATTCTATATATTTACCTATTCTCGTTTTTTCTTCATCTACATGACACGCAAATAGACTCGGTGGAAACATATTTATCTATTTCGTTATATATAAAACAGTTACGTTCGAATAGAGAACGATCCATATTTCTTTTTTTCAGCCAAATAGAAAGTCCACTTTTGGCATGTAAAAGGGGACCGGAAAGGTACCGGATAGAATTATTCGTATTCTATCGTCCGTATACGAAGGAGGAACGCGAACAGGATGTAATAAGGATGTCCGCATTGATCGAAAGCTTAGTAAAGTAATCGTGTCATTTTTCGAATGTTTTAATCACACGTCTATTATATATATCTTTACCACATATATATATATATATATATATATATATATATATATATATATGCGTATATGTATATAGATAGGCGTATTTGGAAGAAAGAATCAATTTGATTTTCGATTCTGTTTGCTTCGACGATTAATTATTTTTCTTCGAAGACACGTACTTCATACGTATAAAACTCATATAGCTGCTTAGTTAAAATACGAAATGAACTTTATGTACATCTGCGGTGAAGAAATATGCGGTGAAGATACGGAATACGAAATCAAATGAAACAGTCATGTCGGAAGGAGACACGCATGTAATGCGAATTGCAGAAGCGAGAATGCTCGGGGAGAAAGTGTGACTTTCGTCGAGATAGAAGGACACCGATAAGGCTCGTTCGAAAGTGATCAAAGGAAGAAAAAGGAAAAGGAAGATATTGAGAAAAAAAAGAATATATATATATATATATATGTATATATTTTCCACCTTGATTCATATTTGAGGCGAGGAATGTGAGAAAGTACGAAACGTCGTCTTCCGTGAAAAATAAAAGTTTTTTTAGTGACTTTCAAAGTATTCGCTGTGAATGAATACGTTGAGACCGTGCGGAGAACTACTATAAATCGTCCTCTGAAAGGAAATATTAACAGTGTGCATTTTAATGATATTCGCGAGAAAAAAAAAAAAAATAAATAAATAAATAAATAAATAAATAAATAAATAAAAACTGTTGTTTTTCGAACTGTTCGTATTCAAATAAATAAAGAAATGGTTTAGTGTGCGTATTACACGCTATCAAGATCTGATATGCAAATTTCGCATAGTATATATCTGTTTGTTAAATAAGTTATAAATGTTAATGAATTGGACTGATAAAGAAAAATAAATGTAGTAAAGCACAATTTGAAACGAGACAAGAAAGAAAGGAAAATAATTAAAAAAAAAAACAACAGTTATAAGACACATAGAACGTAAAAGGATCGATCGAAGAGAAGAGATAAGAAAAAGAAAAAAATGGAAATTAATTAATTTGCGGAGGTTGTAAAGGTGCTTTACCAAAGAGTTTTATCGTAACAATACATTCGCTCTAACGCGTAGAGGAGTTTGAAAGCCCCGGTAAAAGGGCGCAACTCCTCGAGTGGCCCATTTCCCGTTATCGTGATAAACTCTTTGACAATCGGTTCGGTGCTCGACAAAAACTGGGGTGAATCAGTTGCTTCGCGGTACTCAAACGCGATGAATGGAGCAATCGCGACGCCGTCGCCGTTGTCATCGGCGTCGTCGTCGTCGTCGTCGTCGTCGTCGTCATTGTCATTATCATCGTCATCCTCGTCGTCGTCGTCGTCGTCCTCTTCCTTCTCCTCCTCATCGTCACCCTCCTCCTTTTTCTCCTCCACCACTTTCTCCTTATTCTTCTCCTTCTCTTCTTTCTTCTCCTCCTCTACCTCTTCCACCTCCTTCTCCTCCTCCACCGCCACTACCACCATCTCACTATTATCGTCGTCTTCCGGCTGATCGCAAGAGCGCCTATACGAGGAATAATAAAATGGACGTGGAGCTGGTCACGCGAGCATCCTTGACCTCCCTTCAAAATGTAGACGATGGCCGTGTCGTCTCGCCCAACAGCCTCGACGAATGGACTTGGTCCAGTTTAAGAGTGAGTCCGATTTAAAATACGATCGATAGGATCGATATTCGACAAGTTTTTTCTTCTTTTTTTTTTCTTTTTTTTTTCTTTTTTTTTTTCTTTTTTTTTTCTTTTTTTTTACTGCCTCTCGATTACAAGTCACTTCTCGAGACGACCTTTTTATATTTTCTTTTAATGCGATAAGAATTACGAGAATTTTAATGTTACGCGTATGATGTCGAACCTGGCTCCGACCCCACCGCTTTCCTAACTCCTCGTCCCCGTCCTTGATTAAATAATTTTGTTTATATTTACGTATATCACGTACTCTAATAGTCAACAGTTTTCGATTTAATGACACAAAATATCGCTCGAAGTAAAATCGATTGCCTCGAATTACATCTGGCATGATTTTCTTTTATCTATTCTATCTATTCGTCTATACGATATTATTTTTCTTTTTCGGCTAAAAGTTAGTAATAATAATATAAATATCATTTCGATGAATAATGAAGTTGATTCGCCAGAAGGGGTTGAATCACGGTTTGACCCATAGATCGTTTATCGCTTACATCGATTCTTCTTAACCATTTAATCGATAAACGAAAAGAAATCGAGATATCTCAGTTTACTTGCTCCAATAAGAACGTTACGTTCACGTATATGAAGGAAATGTCTGGTAGCCGGAAGTCATATCGCATTTTTGCCTCCCTTTTCTTTTCTTTTTGTAATCGAGTTTAACACAAAAAAAGATTTCTTCTCGAAGAAGACACGAGCGCGCGCACGCACGCACGCACGTTGTTTACTTCGCCTATCGGATTCGCGTATCAGTAGACGCGCATTCGATAACTCGATCAGCGCAACATGATATACGATCAACTACAGTACTCTTTTTCTTTTTATTTTTCTTTCTTTTTCTTCTCTTCTTCATTTCTTACCTCTTCATTATCAACCCGACTTAGTTGATAGAACGGGAAAGGGACATTTTTTTTCTTCTTTTTCTATTTTATTTCTTTTTTTTTTACAGTAGAATTTAATTGTCTCGAGAAGTGTTAACATGAGATAAGTTGCCTTTTTTTTTTTAAATAGATCGTCAAACGATTCAATCATAGATGGATGAAATTCAACGATAATGTGATCCCATTTAATGTATTTTTTTTCATTTTATCGATTATTTCTTTCATCTCATATCTTTTTCTTTTTTCTCTTAAATATTTCGATCTATATCAATCACGTTGCTCGTCATGCTACTTTCTTACGGATCGATATTTATTATTTTTGAACTTTACGAAAAAAAAAAGAAAGGAAAACGAAAAAAAGAAAAAAGAAACATATGAAAAAAAGAAACCAAAAAGGAAAGTCATATACAAAAGAGAAGTTATGTGCAATCGAAAGTATATTATCAACTCCAATTATTATCGATAGTAGTCATAGATACATGCAGTTAAGAGCTACGAACATTTTCAATTGATTTATTATATAGTTTATTATATTACATTCAATTTTTCTTCCCCTCTTATAGAGAAATATCACTAACAGTTAAAGATTAGAAATTGTTATTTATCATAATATATATTAATGTGAAAGAAACAAGCCATTTTATTTTTATATAAGATATTATATTTTGGAAGATCGAAAAAAACTATACTGAAGAGAGAAACCAGAGATAGAGAGTTAGTAAGAGTGAGGGAGGGAAAAAAAGAGAGAGAGAGAGAGAGAGAGAAAGAGAAAGAGAGAGGTTCGAAGCTATTTGAAATTGAAGATCAATATCCAGCGGGTCGAGAGGCTCTCAGCAAGTAGCAGCAAATTATACGAAAACGCACGCGCGAAACGCAGAGAAGCTTTTCGCATATATATTCGTTGAAAGCTCGACCGGCAGAGCTCCGTGAACCGCGCTCCTATCCGTGTGCTTTCGTTTCGTTTACGTTACGTCTACGAGAAAGAAAGAAAGAAAGAAAAAAAGAGAAAAAAAGAAAAGAAAAGAAAAAAAAGAAGAAAAAGAAAAAAGGAAAAAAAAAGAAAAGAAAACCAGCAAAGTGACTCATTAGAAACGTTTGAAAACGATTGGTATTTGTCGACTTTCGAACGATAAATTCGCATTTTCGTTTTTTGTAAAATTCTTACAGGCTATCACGCACCTCGCGGACTTCTTAACATACTCGTTCGATTTTGCGAGGGACACACAAAAAACAGAGATAGAAAGAGAGAGAGAGAGAGAAGACAACGAGAGAACTGCTATGTCAATTCGTTTCTTTCGATGCGCGAGTGCCGTTATGTGTTACCAATATGACTATTTTTCTTTGGATGTTTTAATGAAATAATAAAAAAAGAAGCAGGAAAGATTTATACGTAAGAGTGAAAGAACGAGAGAGGAAGGGGGAGAGAGAGAGAGAGAGAGAGAGAGAGAGAGAGAGAGAGAGAGAGAAAGAGAGAGAAAGAGAGAGAGAGTTTAGGTAGAACCGAAACGATTTCACCGAGTTTTTCTCGTCGTACAAAACGAACTGTAACTTTTTTTGAACTACCATTCCGTCTTATTGCAAGAGAAGTATCAGAATTTTAATATAGTAGATCGTAATGTAGTAATTACGATCGAGCTGTTAGTTATATCTTTTCTATGTTATACCGCAATCGTTAAAAAAATGTTCATTGCATTTAACTATAACTTGTAAAAACCTAATCGTCAAAATCATAATAGAGAATTTATCATAATTTCAATTTTTCTTTTTTCTTTTTCTATTTCGACAGATAAAAACGCAAAAGGACAATTATTTCTTTCTTTCTTTCTGTTTTTCTTTTTTTCCTTTTCTTTTTCTGCAGAAAGTTTTTATTATTCCTATTTCTGTATGTCTTCCTATAGAATTTATATTTTCGGACGAAAGAAAATATTTGGGTTATAGATAACCAGACAACGTATTAATGAGTTTTTTGTATATTTTTTTACGCAAGTTTAAAAAGCAATAAATAGACTCGTCGTTTCACTCAAAAATCAACACTCGTCAATCTAATTGTAGCTTCCGTTAAGTAGAATTATCTGTACTAATCCTATCAGTAATTTTAAATCACTGCCGTCGCATAGAATTTTATCGCGACATTTTACTTTTCAGAAACAATTCAAATACAAAAACTTGGAAAAACTCTATACCAGCTATCAAAGGAGACTTCAATATGGTTACCTCTCGCTCTTCGTACTGGTCGAAATAATTTTGGGATTTGTCTATTGTTTCGTGTTAATCATGATGGTAAGTATATCTACATGCAGGTACGCCTTATATCTAACAATAAGTGCTAGATAATCTAATCTAATACCTAATCTGGTAATATCACTTTCGAGAATTGCAAACTCCTTTTTTTATCGATTTTCCCTTTTCATTTCTCTCGTCTCAGGTAAACATCGAAGAATGCTTTCCAGACGTGATAGTCCACAGTATAATAGGCGCCTTACTTTGTCCCACGATAGCGCTCTCATTCAGATCAAAAATCATCGCGAAGAATACGTATTTACCAGTTTTGCTCTCGTGTTTGGTAGTCACGCTCTTGGTGATCGGTGATCTTATGGTACCACTCTATTACACTCTTGCATACACCGAAGATATAGCACCGATACGGTAAAAAAATTTCTTTCTTCCTTCCCTTATTTGTTTTTTTTTTTTAGATTAGACGGCAAGACAAAATTATTCGATAGACTATTCCTCATCTAAGTCTCTCGAAAATTCTGATCTTCTTTCCTTGTTTTAGACCTACATACGCAACGCACACGCTACTAGCATGTTACGTCTTCCTACCACTAACGGAAAATCTGCACGCTTTCGTGCTCGGCATTACAGCGACGATGTGCTACTTAGTTACTCTGTTCCTCATCACTTATAGGAATACACCTGATTACATTAGCAAAGTGAGATTTCTTTCAACATCTGTTTAAATTATATTCACATACATTACATTAATGAAAACTTAATTGCGTTAAATTTCTTTACGTTACAGATAACCACCGACGCCATATATTACGTTTGCGTTAATGGCCTGGGTCTTTACTTTAGATTCATGAATGAGGTCGTCATACGACGATCTTTCCTGGATCGTCGAAAATGCGTCGAGACGACGTTGAAGCTAAATTATGAAAAGGATCAAGAGGTATTGCTTACAGGATTTTCTCAAATATGTTTGAAGTCTTTCAAAAAAAGAAAAAAGAAAAAAAAAAGAAAAAGTATTAAAGCATTTTAAATTTATCACGCGAAAATAAATTTAATCGAAATAATTGAAGAATTTCGAAAAAAAGAAAAAATACGTGTTTAAAATTTTAACCGTAGGATATTTAGATAATAATCTATTTTTACATTTTTTCTGTAGATATTTAGAGAACACACAATGTGTGTTCGAACTTTGTTTCTCTTTTCCTAGTGTTGATGATAACAGCGTATGAAAAGCTTCCCCTTTCCTCTACGATATCTACAGTATTGTTATGAATATAAATGTTTAAATATGAATAGTCAATGTTTCTCTCTTTATTCATTCGCTCGACTACACTGTATCGATACCAAACCGTCAAACAAAAAGATCGTATAAAAGATGATGAAAAGCAATTTTAATATAATGCAAAACCAAAATCGATTTCGGAACAATGTGTTTCTCTTTTTTTTTCTTCTTCTTCTCCTTTCTTTCTTTTCTTTTCTTTATAGGAACAACTTACACGGAGTATTCTTCCCCAGCACATAGCCGCAAGAATAAAGAAGGACTTTCGGGATATTTTTAAATTTATGGAAGAGCACAAAAAGGCACCACCGAAAGGAAGACCACGAAAGTAATTTTTACGATAAAAATTTTTCATGTAAAAAAAGAAAAAAATGTCTATGTTACAAAAACTGATTTCTTGATATTATTTCTCTTTCAGTGATCTCTGCGTCGAAACGCACAATAACGTTTCCATTTTGTACGCCGACGTGGTCAATTTTTCTGGCTTAACTCTCTCGTTACCTGTGCGAAAACTAGTCGAAACTCTAAACGACTTATTTGGTAGTTTCGACGAAGCATCCGAGAGGCATAACGTATTACGGATAAAGTTTTTGGGCGATTGCTATTATTGTGTCAGCGGTGTGCCCACGCCGAACTCGCAACACGCCAAAAACTGCGTCGATTTAGGTAAATACATGAAGTCCTGATAATTACTGCATAATTATGCATTAATACGTATATTATACATAAATTGTTTTTACATTGTTATGTTTTTCGTTCAACAATCTTATACCTCCTTTAAATGAAATTTTAATTTATAATCATTATGTATCGGTATTACACATCCATGCATTAAAATATATTTACCAAGTAATAAATATTAATATTATAAATTGTGTTTAATACGACTTTTTGTTAATTGTAGTAAAATATTAACGTAGTAATCAGACATACAATGTAATAATACGTAATCGTACCGCATTATTCCGCAGGCCTCGATATGATACGGATTATCAAAGAAGTAAGAACCAGGGTTCGTCGAGAGAGCGGTGTAGATGTTAACATGAGAATCGGTGTTCATTCGGGGAATATAATATCCGGAATTTTAGGCGCGAACAAGTGGCAATACGATGTATGGTCGCGAGACGTTGTGATAGCGAATAAGATGGAACAAACTGGTAAACCTGGAAAGGTTCATGTTACTCAACAGACATTGGATCTCATTAATGCCACCGAATACGACTGCGTACCAGTTGAAGTATTGAACGATGAAGTTCTTAATAAATATGGCATTCGCAGTTACTTAATTACACCCGTTCCGCCAGATACATTGTTAATGCAGGTGTGTGTTATTCAGTGATATGAATTTTCTCTTGACGAAAAAAATACATTAATCATGGAAATAATATCGGAGAGAAATTGAATATTTTGTTCTATGGAACCTCTTCGGAGGTTCGAGTCGAATTTGAACAAATTAAATTTTTTTCTCATCGACATTATTAGCACAATTTGATGGATTTAAACAAATGAGGTTCATCGAAGATTTACCCTTGTGCTTTAATGGCTTTTTCTTCGGTGAAACTTCGTTTGAACGTTTCGTATCATTGACAGGCGAACTTTGTTGCAGAACAGCGAGAACACCTTGACGGTAATTACACCGGATACTTCGGCACCAGGCTATAAACATTACGTCAAGTTCTTGACTAGTGCACGACCAAGTGTATCGTCAAGTGCACGGAGACGATTGACCTCACCGACTAGCGATCACGCAGATGTATTTGCCGGTAGTTACAGGCGCAGAACTCACTTCATGGATTCCTGTTTGAGGGACTATCATCTTATGCTTAAAGCTGCAGATGCGGAAATGGAAAATGCAATTAAGCAGATGCCGCTTAGCAAATGGCAGTGAGTATAACAATTGATGAATTTATTGATTAACATTCGCGCGTTGTTATATAATTCTTTAAAATACAACAAACGTGTTTCCAGGCAATGGACCAGATGGGAACATATCAATCCTATTTTCCTCACGTACAAACAATGGAATTGGGAGATACCGTTTCTGCGCGAGCCAGATCCCCTTTTTAAATTTTTTGTCGCATGCGCTGTATTCGTACTTTTCTTCATGGGTCTTATATCACTTGTAACAGCGATCACGCTATCAGAGTGCGTTACCTCCTGAAAAGTAATACCCTATGAATTTTATGTATATACGTAATGGTAAGTTTATATCAGTCGATGTATTTACAGGTGGCATACCGGGACGGCCATCGGTTATACGATAAGCATGTTGTTTCTACTAACGCTAATGCCTCTTACCTGGATGCATTTCGCATGGAATCGTTATAAAGATCCACACGATGAGGGAAACGTACCGAATCCTCGTAACAAATTGATATACTTCCTGTATCAAACGAGCGTCAAGGTAAGTTTACCAACATCAACGTTTTACTATTAAAATCATTAATCATTTTTTTACGATCAGATTGTTTGGAGCGCATTGCTCAGGATAATTCTCTATCTTGTAATGACCATAATGTTAGCGACGTGTGCTATGTTTGATATGATTGTAAGTATTCGAAGGTATAGTTAGTCAATAAATCGATCGCATTCTAACATAATTTTATTTCGATTATCATTTTCCATTTTCAGTTCGAATGTCAAAACGTGGACAAATTGGCGGGCGATAACGTAACGTCTAGTATAGCACAAGTGGGGGCAGCTAAACTTGAGTGTATTTCTACACCCTGGGTAAGATTGTTTAGTAGGTAAACGAGAATTATATATAAATTACTTATTATTTCTTTAAAATATCTAACCATCTAACAAGGGATACAGTGTTTAGTGTTATAAATGTTATCATTGCTTCAGCAAATGACGGAAACCTGCTCTTTGGCGATTCTTACGAGTTTCCTCTTCCTAAGAGTGCATTACTTTCTAAAGTTACTGATAGGTATTGTAATGGTAATATTTTATGCGTGGAACGTTTGGGTATATCGCAGCAATATATTCCAGGTAATGATAACGTTTAAATTGTTAAAACAATCATTCATCGAAATAATTTCAACGAAACTACCTTTTACGTTATCTTTATATTTTCGATAGTCAGGCGAAACATGGAATCCATATTTGGAACCAAGAGTGGCACACATTTTAAGCGTTGTCTTTCTCACATTCTCGCTTCATCTTATTGATCGTCAGGTGAATTATCTAATTTAGACAATCTACGATATATTGATTATCATCTTTTCAAAAGTGATATAACTTTTCTCTTCGTTCTTACTTACATGGAACTTTATTCAGGCAGAATACTTGAGCAGATTAGACTATCAATGGAAACGACAATTGACGCTGGAACAGGACGAAGCTTTTCACACGAGAAATGCTAATAAATTATTACTCCGTAATATTTTACCAGAACACGTTGGTATGTATTGTTTAAATATTAATAAATATATATTGAATATTTTTCTATGTTCTATTATCGTGTTAAAAATCCGATAACTGTTGGATAGTGTATGTTAATGAAATACAATTCAAAGTAATGCTTCTGTTTGCAGCGGAATTCTACTTAAATATGGACAGAACGGAAGGAAATGAACCGTATCATCGTGCACATCATAATGTCGCCGTAATGTTTGCGTCCTTAACGGATCTATCGATCGACGAAAGTAATATCCTTATAGACCTGAACGATATCATATGCAAATTCGATAAGTTGTTATTCGAGCCGTACTACGTTTGTCGTATTGAAAAAATAAAAATAGCAGGTACTCGAAACCGTTTTTACGGTATTTATTATTTACCGATTAAATCATTAACATTTAAAAGCTACAGCTTATAAAATATATATATGTATATATATATATATTTCACAAAATATATGTATGTATATATATATATTTCACAAAATATATGTATGTATGTATATATATATATATATATATATATATATATATATATATATATATATATATTTCACAACATTAGGAACAACATACATGGCAGCTTGCGGCCTTGAATCTAACCGTCGCGATTCTATGCATAGCTTAGAAAGTGACGAAAATTCTAGTGACAACGTGGTCAAAGTTATGGCCGAATTTGCAGCACAGATGATGGTAGTCCTAGATAGAATAAATTCCGAATCTGTTTCGTCCAAACCATACAGGTATGTAACTATCATTTGTTATATATTAAAAAAAAAAAAAGAGAAAGAAATACAGGATTAAAATGTTATGAATTTTATAAAACTGTAGATTGAGAATTGGCATATCACATGGTGAGGTTTCAGCTGGTGTTGTTGGAGCACATAAACCTCTTTATGATATTTGGGGAGACGCCGTTAATATGGCATCAAGAATGGATACTACAGGATTGCCAGGCAAAATACAGGTCTGATTAGCGTTTATAGACTTTAGTAAAATGATAATTTCGATATAAAGAAATTCTGCTTCCTATAAGAGTGTCAAAGGATAACTGTATATCTAATGACAGTATTCACTGTTACAGGTAACAGCTGAAACTGCTAATGTGTTGGAACAACAAGGTGTTAAATGTCACTTACGTGGTGAAACGTGGGTTAAACCAAAAGGATATGTCACGACATATTTCGTAGGTATTGACGAAAGGAAACAACTTCAGAGAACAGATTCCATAGAAGAAACTAGTCTCTAACCTATAATTTAAATGAAATTATTTGATAGAATTGATTTTAAAAGTGATTTAAATATTCACTTCAAATAATTTGGATACTTGAAGAATGAAATATCAAAACGCACAAAAGAATCATAACGTACAGTGGGACAAACACCAAAGACAGCTCAGGAAGAATGAAAGATAGCATAAATAATTAAGGAATAGAGAAATTGCTATAGTATTATGTCCAATCTACGAATACAACAAATATGATTGTTCAGTTTATCTCATTCTTTAAGTGGAGTTTACATTCACACGCTTATAGCTATCAAAATGTTTAAACAAATCCTAACCTAAATGATTTAACCTATCATTTGTGTTTTTCTTCATATTTATATACAATATTTTCTATAGTTATTTGGCCTTTCAAAAGATCATATATATATATATATATATATATATATATATATATATATATACATATTTTAAAAATAAGTAACTAATAATTAACAAAATGTATATTAAAAGAATCATCTCTTAATTTACAAATGGTATTTTGATGCTAATTATTTTTCTAATCGTTAGCGTGGTACTCTATCATTGACGTGATTCGAAAAATAATTGGAAAAAAATGATTTATCTATTATATTATTTAGAGATAAGATACTATGTAGTTGTTGAAGTATAAAAATCAATGAATCAGTGGAAAATAATCATTGGCAAAGATGTTGAATGTGTACAAGCATGTAACAATGATGCAAGCTCACTCACATAAATTATTTTTTAATTAATACTGTTTAATAACAGTATATTTTTAAATTATATATATGTCTTATTTATTTCTCAGTGTATAAGTTATCATGAATCATCAACGAGAACTGAAATAACATGTTTATTTTTTCATCTTATTCAATGAATGTAACGACGAATGTTTACTTATTTACTTGTAAATATCCTTTGTATATATTTTTTAACTAACATGAAAAACAGCGACCAATATGGTTATTTGATAATTTAAATAAAATATTTATTACAAAAACAAAAGGTCTTTTTTTACGTTACTATACATATTGCTATATCTAACAATATTATATTAATTAATATTTGACAATATCATGAAAATAGAAAAAAATATAAAAATGAATAATATGAATAATATGTAGAAATATATTTAACTTTGTAATATAATAGACATTTCATAAACCGAATTTTGTTTGTATTAGTAAGAGCGTTGTTCTTCAAAATCGATCGGTAATATAAATTCCTACGGTGCATTGACTTAAATTTCTCCTGTTCATTTAATGCACTTGTCATAGAATTAGATTGGAATAATGAGAATCATGCAAAGACCGTTTTAGTGCCCATTGCGTTTTATATGACACTTCGGTTTAAATTTATATAATATGGTTCGGACATTACATTGTATTATTAATACAATCATCATGAGCAGATGAAAGTCGTCTGCTACGCGTTTATATTGTGTGGCAACGTTGACGTTATTCTTTTTCCTTTGCTTTTCTCTGAGATTTAAAATTAAAATTTTCCCAAGAAAACTAATTGTCAATTGCTGAGAGACGGATCGCTGAAATAAATACTAAAAAGATGGTAAAATAATCAGAAAGAAGGGCCGGATATTAAAGAAGGCATACATTGCATTCGACGGATTTTACTGTAGATAGAGGTTAAGTTGATCATCAGCATGACTTTCCACTTTCAGTTCGGGTTTAACATGTTTCCGGAGATTCCGCGGCCCTTTAATACGCAGTACAAGTGCTTTTCCGTGTCGATGTTACCAGGAATTTATAGGCAAGATGTAGAACGTGGTGGAAAAAGTTAGTAAAATGTATAAAATTAAAGATGTCATGTAATGATAAACTAGTGTATTACCAATATTTCTTTTTAGTAATCATGCCTCCATCGGCTCTAGAACAATTAACAAGATTAAATATCAATTATCCAATGTTGTTCAAATTAACGAATAAGAAAACTAATAGAATTACTCACTGCGGAGTCCTAGAATTCGTTGCCGATGAAGGAAAGGTCTATTTGCCTTATTGGGTAAGATATTTCATAAGATGTTATATATACATTTATTTTTCAATGATTTTATATAAAAAAAAGTCATGTGATTTTTACAGATGATGCATAACCTTCTTCTGGAAGAAGGAGAGTTGTTAAACGTTGAAAGTGTATCTCTTCCTGTTGCAATATTTTCACGTTTTCAACCACAATCAGAAGACTTTTTAGATATAACAAATCCAAAAGCAGTATTAGAAAATGGTTTAAGAAGTTTTGCATGTCTTACTACGGGGGATGTTATCGCAATAAAATATAATCAAAGAATATATGAAATGTGTGTATTAGAAACTAAACCTGGTCCAGCAGTTAGCATTATCGAATGCGATATGAATGTTGAATTTGCTCCGCCTCTTGGATATAAAGAACCAGAAAGAGAAACAAAAAACAATGAGAAAGATGTAGATCCTGCGGATTTAATGCCAACGCCTACCGGTTTTGTACCATTTAAGGGACAAGGAAACAGATTGGACGGTAAAAAGCGTAAGGATTCGTCTCAGCTTGACTCGGTGATGAATAAAGTGGCCTATGTAAGAGGTATTCCTGATTATGATTATAAAATAGGCACTTTAAGGTTTTTAAGAAATATGAAGCCTGTTAACAACAAAGAGGTAAATTTAATTACATCTTTATTACATATGACATTGCATGTAACATTTGAATATAAATGATGCTACTCGTTATAGGTAAAAGATCAAGATGAATTCAAAGCATTCACCGGAGAAGGTTTCTCTCTTAGAAAGTCAAGGAAATGATAATGCAATACGAAAACGAATAATTCGATTGTAAGTTTATGTCATGGGATCATATGGTCACATTTACCATTAAACTATTGTACTATTCCCAAAATGTATTCGTTTGTACAATCACCCATTGACAGTATACATGTATCTTTGTACCTTAAGTCAATACAATAACATTTTTAAAATTTATAACATTGTTTCATTGTTTTATTAAGTTAAAAAGTTCTCTTTAGGAAGTAAATAATTCCTTTATTCGTCTTATTTTTTTTTTCAGTTATTATGCTATTTGTCGTTTTAATTCAATCCTTGATACTAAATCTTATATTAAATCTCTACACGATAACTTACATTTTAAATATTATTAATCATTGTTGAAAACTTACAATCCTATAATTATCTCAAGTTTTACCAAGCAGTTTAATATATACATGAAATAATTAATCTATCAAAGGGCCCTAAAAGAGTTTGTTCGGCTTAGTATGATTCTTGGTAAGAAAAAAATCTCTACCTAAAGTTACAAATTCTTCCAAAACTGAGTTTTCCATTTTCATTTATATCAATGTAGTTGAATGATATAACAACATGCTATAAAAAAAAAGTATAAATAGTAAAATGTAAATCATTCAAAAAATATCTATTTCTTGAAAAAATTTGTAACTCATATAATATAGATTCATAAAATATAAAATATACCCTATACATCATATAGAGATTTACTGTAATATATTATGAACAAGGTATTGTACTTACATCATTTTCTAGTCCCAAACATTTAAAAAATAATTTAAATTCTTTTATATAGATCTCTCCATTTTGATCTTTATCAATTGCCTGATAATCAAAACAATATAATATTTAATGCTGTATATTGTATTATATATTTAGAGCTCATAATCCTATAATAGCTACATATCTTAAAAAGAAAAGGTAAAAAACTATGACATTTCTTTTTTAAACAAGCATCATTAAGTACATGATCCATTTCCTCTATATATTTTTCAATGTCGATTAGATTGTAAGGATTAACTTCTCCCCATAATTCTTCCCACAAGTCCTATACAAAGAATAGCATGATAAAAATTTATATTAAGCTTTTTATGTAATATATACAAATATGGATATAAAAATATGCACACACACACACTTACTGTTAATATCTTTATAAATTCTATAGTTGCTTCTGTAGAAAAGTCTCTTATTTTAGAAAATTGTTCAGTCTGTAGCATGAAGTTGTCATAATTGATTATTCCATCTTTATTTACATCTAAATGGATATGCAAAATTCTTATTTTCCTTCTCCAAAAAGATATCTGACCATAAGACCTGCAGACCATAATAAAATTTTCTGTTAATTTGAATAAATAATTAATCAACTTTTCTAAAAAAATTACTTACTCTTTCCTGTTCATAATTAGAGTCACTATCACTGTCAATTTCAACTATAGCTATTAAAACCTGTCTATTGTGAATTTTTCTTTCGCTATATAATTTCTTGATATAGTTATAGAACTAAAACAAATAAATAATCATATCTTAATAATATTAGTGAATTTGTACTGGAGTAAATTAAATTTATCGTTTCGTTATATAAACGTAAATACGTCCATCGTTTATTGAAGTGACTCCAATTTATTGATAACAATTTTTCTAACGTTTGCATATGTAAGAAACATGTTTCTATTCTTGAAAAAAATCAACAAATCATAACAAACAATTTCTTTATAAATATCTATCTTATCTTTTCCGAAAAATAGATCATACGTACCATCCGTAATGTACGAATCATGAGTTTATCTTTTTTTTTGTATTAAAAGTAAAGATAAGAAAACGATGCGTCTCTTTTTCTCTTCTTAGGAAAACAGTATAAATTTTCTAATGTACCGTATTCACGTCAATACGGAAAAGAAATTATTTTGAAAAAATCAAAACGTTAGATAATAGAAAAAACAAATGAATATTAAATTTGAACGTTGACGAAAAAGAAGTATGAAGCTTCGTTAAAAAAAAAATATACATTTAAGTAACATTTATAATATATGTAAAAAGTTCTTTGTCTCATTTGTTACGAGTTATGAAATAACTGTATTATAAAATAACGTTACGAACCATACCTTTTGAAATCATAGATCTTATTTATTATTTATTATTATTATTATGAATATTATTATCATAATTATTATAATTATTATAATAATTTTTATTAATATTAATATTATTATCGTTATTATTAATATTATTATTATTAGTCTTATTATCATTATTATTATAATTATTAGAATTAATTATAATAATAATAATAATATTATTATTATTAATTATTAATAATATTAATTAATATATTTATTATTAATTATTTTTATTAATTAATTAATATATTATTATTATTATTATTATTATTATTATTATTATTATTATTATTATTATTATTATTATTATTATTATTATTATTATTATTATTATTATTATTATTATTATTATTATTATTATTATTATTATTATTATTATTATTATTA